>NC_084592.1:600000-757500 GCF_033807715.1 Cololabis saira | reverse complement strand
ATCCATCCATCCATCATCCATCCATCCATCCATCCATCATCCATCCATCCATCATCCATCCATCATCCATCCATCATCCATCCATCCATCCATCCATCCATCCATCCATCATCCATCCATCATCCATCCATCATCCATCCATCCATCATCCATCCATCATCCATCCATCCATCATCCATCCATCATCCATCCATCCCTCCATCCATCCATCATCCCTCCATCATCCATCCATCCATCATCCACCCATCATCCATCCATCCCTCCATCCATCATCCATCCATCCATCATCCATCCATCCATCCATCATCCATCCATCATCCATCCATCCATCATCCATCCATCATCCATCCATCCATCCCTCCATCCATCAATCATCCATCCATCATCCATCCATCCATCCATCATCCATCCATCCATCCATCATCCATCCATCATCCATCCATCCATCATCCATCCATCCATCCCTCCATCCATCCATCATCCATCCATCATCCATCCATCATCCCTCCATCCTTCCATCATCCAACCATCCATCATCCATCCATCCATCCATCATCCCTCCATCCTTCCATCATCCATCCATCCATCATCCATCCATCCATCATCCATCATCCCTCCATCCATCCATCATCCATCCATCATCCATCCATCATCCATCATCTATCATCTATCATCCATCATCCATCCATCCATCATCCCTCCATCCTTCCATCATCCATCCATCATCCATCCATCATCCATCCATCCATCCATCATCCCTCCATCCTTCCATCATCCATCCATCATCCATCATCCATCCATCCATCATCCATCATCCCTCCATCCTTCCATCATCCATCCATCATCCATCCATCATCCATCCATCATCCATCCATCCATCCATCATCCCTCCATCCTTCCATCATCCATCCATCATCCATCATCCATCCCTCCATCCTTCCATCATCCATCCATCATCCATCATCTATCATCCATCATCCATCCATCCATCATCCATCATCCCTCCATCCTTCCATCATCCATCATCATCCATCCATCATCCATCCATCATCCATCCATCATCCATCCTTCCATCATCCATCCATCCATCATCTACAACCAGAACCAGACCAGAGCCAGACTAGAACCAGACTAGAACCAGAACCAGAACCAGACTAGAACCAGACTAGAACCAGAACCAGACTAGAACCAGAACCAGACTAGAACCAGGACCAGACCAGAACCAGACTAGAACCAGACTAGAACCAGACTAGAACCAGACTAGAACCAGACCAGAACCAGAACCAGACTAGAACCAGAACCAGACCAGAACCAGACTAGAACAAGACTAGAACCAGACCAGAACCAGATTAGAACCAAACTATAACCAGACTAGAACCAGACTAGAACCAGACCAGAACCAGACCAGAACCAGACTAGAACCAGACTAGAACCAGAACCAGACTAGAACCAGACTAGAACTAGAACCAGACTAGAACCAGACTAGAACTAGAACCAGACTAGAACCAGAACCAGAACCAGAACCAGACCAGAACCAGAACCAGACTAGAACCAGACTAGAACGAAAATCTAGCTGACTCATACCAATACAGTATATACAGCATAATACAGTATACACTTCCGGGTCATGTGACCAGTCAATGCACATTAGCCCCGCCCCTTCTTCTGATTGGCTGATACGTTAAAGTCCAATATCTTTTGAATGGTTTGACATACAGAGACATGGGTGATGTCATATTACTCAGTATCAGTTCCTTGACCTTTATTGGTGCAAATTAGCCACGCCCCGTCTTCTGATTGGCCGATACGTTATAGTCCAATATCTTTTGAATGGTTTGACATACAGAGACATGGGTGGTGTCAAATGACTAAGTATGGAGTCCCTGACCCTCATTGGTGCAAATTAGCCCCGCCCCTTCTTCTGATTGGCTGATACGTTAAAGTCCAATATCTTTTGAATGGTTTGACATACAGAGACATGGGTGGTGTCAAATGACTAAGTATCGAGTCCCTGACCCTCATTGGTGCAAATTAGCCACGCCCCTTCTTCTGATTGGCTGATACGTTAAAGTCCAATATCTTTTGAATGGTTTGACATACAGAGACATGGGTGGTGTCAAATGACTAAGTATCGAGTCCCTGACCCTCATTGGTGCAAATTAGCCCCGCCCCTTCTTCTGATTGGCTGATACGTTGAAGTCCAATATCTTTTGAATGGTTTGACATACAGAGACATGGGTGGTGTCAAATGACTAAGTATGGAGTCCCTGACCCTCATTGGTGCAAATTAGCCCCGCCCCTTCTTCTGATTGGCTGATACGTTAAAGTCCAATATCTTTTGAATGGTTTGACATACAGAGACATGGGTGGTGTCAAATGACTAAGTATGGAGTCCCTGACCCTCATTGGTGCTAATTAGCCCCGCCCCTTCTTCTGATTGGCTGATACGTTAAAGTCCAATATCTTTTGAATGGTTTGACATACAGAGACATGGGTGGTGTCAAATGACTAAGTATCGAGTCCCTGACCCTCATTGGTGGAAATTAGCCACGCCCCTTCTTCTGATTGGCTGATACGTTAAAGTCCAATATCTTTTGAACGGTTTGACATACAGAGACATGGGTGGTGTCAAATGACTAAGTATGGAGTCCCTGACCCTCATTGGTGCAAATTAGCCCCGCCCCTTCTTCTGATTGGCTGATACGTTAAAGTCCAATATCTTTTGAATGGTTTGACATACAGAGACATGGGTGGTGTCAAATGACTGAGTATCGAGTCCCTGACCCTCATTGGTGCAAATTAGCCCCGCCCCTTCTTCTGATTGGCTGATACGTTAAAGTCCAATATCTTTTGAATGGTTTGACATACAGATACATGGGTGGTGTCAAATGACTAAGTATCGAGTCCCTGACCCTCATTGGTGCAAATTAGCCCCACCCCTTCTTCTGATTGGCTGATACGTTAAAGTCCAATATATTTTGAATGGTTTGACATACAGAGTCTTGGGTGGACTAGACTACAACCAGACCAGAACCAGACCAGAACCAGAACCAGACTAGTCCTGTTAGCGGTCCCGTTAGCGGTCCCGTTAGCTCTTCTGTTAGTGGTTCTGCCTATGACCTATTTTCTGTAATAACTTTTGAATGGTTTGACATAGAGAGTCATGGGTGGTGTCATTGGACTCGGTATTGAGTCCTTCACCTTTATTGCTTGTAAAATGTACACAAATTTGCAGCAGCCCGCCGTGGCACTCTCAAAATTTCTGCAAGAAATTGTCTAGTTATTATTTATTTATTCTTCCGTAAAAACTTCGGCGCGTAACTAGTCCCACAGCTTTGAGAAAACGCGAAAAGTAAAAACGTAGAAACGTGCGCCTTAATCGGGAATCGATGGGTATGACTTTTATTAGCGATTGGCGTGCACGTTTTTGCGCAACGTGCACAAACGTGCGCTTTTTGCCCCATCCGGAACGCATTGCGAGAAGTTTGGGGCCTCACCACTCGCACACCGTTACTCGAAAAATTCTGAACCGATTTAGAAAGTTGTAGGCCCTGAATTTAACTACAGTCCTGTGGATTTTCAGAACGATGGCACGAATGGTTTTTGCACGAAGTGCAAAAACATTTCCAAATTTCCAAACTAATGGGGAGATTTCCCCATGTATTTGTATGGGCCCATTCAAAGCGGATGGGAGAATGTCGAGAAAAAAAAGACAAAATTCACCTTTTTTCCGAGTCACATATCTTTCTCATACTTGCACGTAGAAACGTCATTCAAACTTCAAAACGGAGGAAAACCTCTCCTCTCTCTCCAAACCCCGGACTGTTTTTTCCTAAAATGTACACTTTTCAAGATATGAGCCCTCAAGCGAGGACTGGAAATCACTTTTTTTCAAATCTAGAGCACGGGAGTCAGTTTGCTAGAGTGTAGTTACACTGAAAAAAAAACATGATTTCTTATTTGTAACTCGAGGTCACGGCCAAACCGTAAAAGGTAGACAGATCATTTTTGGTCAGAATATAGACATAGGTGTTGTGATTTATAAAATGTGACTTTCACAGGCGTGGTGTGCACAAAATTTTAACGGTGGAGCCAACAGACACGCCAATTCCTGTCTGTCTCTTCATTGACTCCCATGTTAAATGAAGTTTTCTTAAAAAAAATCTAATTTTTGTTTTCGAATTGCCGTTACTAACACATTTTAAGGAATATCTGAATAAAATTAAGATTGTCAGAATCTTCCGGGTTCTGTCTCTCTCACGATGTCTTTGTTTTTCTGATAGGAGCTACAGTTTGATTACAAGGTGAAGTTATTTGAGGCTTGTCAAATCCAAAAAACTAGCTGAGTCATTCCAATACAATATACACTACCATACTTCCGGGTCATGTGACCCAGAACTGGTCACATGACACATCAATGCAGACTTCATAATACTTTACCTTGGATAATGGAGGAATCTGAACCCTGACCTTACATGATCCCCATTTTATTTTTATAGGATGTTAGTGTTATTATGGGATGGCAGGTGTTTTTATAGGATGTTAGTATTATTATGGGATGGCAGGTGTTTTTTTAAGGTTTTTAGCGTTATTATGGGATGGCAGGTGTTTTTATAGGATGTTAGTGTTATTATGGGATGGTAGGTGTTTATTATGGGATGGTAGTGTTATTGGTGTTAGCGGTCCCGTTAGCGGTTCTGTTAGCGGTCCTGTTAGCGATCCCGTTAGCGGTCCAGTTAGCGATCCCGTTAGCGGTCCAGTTAGCGACCCCGTTAGCAATCCTGTTAGCGGTTGTTAGCGATCCCGTTAGCAATCCCGTTAGCGGTTCTGTTAGCGGTCCCGTTAGCGATCCCGTTAGCGATCCCGTTAGCGGTCCCGTTAGCGGTCCCGTTAGCGGTTCCGTTAGCGATCCCGTTAGCGGTCCCGTTAGCGGTCCCGTTAGCGGTTCCGTTAGCGGTTGTTAGCGGCTCGGTTAGCGATTCCGTTAGCGGCTCGGTTAGCGGTCCCGTTAGCGATCCCGTTAGCGGTTCAGTTAGCGGTTCTGTTAGCGGTCCTGTTAGCGGTTCCGTTAGCGGTTGTTAGCGGTCCCGTTAGCGACCCCATTAGCGGCTCCGTTGGCGATCCCGTTAGCGATCCCGTTAGCGGTCCCGTTAGCGGTCCCGTTAGCGGTCCCGTTAGCGGTTCCGTTAGCGATCCCATTAGCGGTCCCGTTAGCGGTCCCGTTAGCGGTCCCGTTAGCGGTTGTTAGCGGCTCGGTTAGCGATTCCGTTAACGGCTCGGTTAGCGGTCCCGTTAGCGATCCCGTTAGCGATCCCGTTAGCGGTTCAGTTAGCGGTTCTGTTAGCGGTACTGTTAGCGGTTTTGTTAGCGGTCCCGTTAGCGATCCCATTAGCGGTCCCGTTAGCGGTCCCGTTAGCGGTCCCGTTAGCGGTTCCGTTAGCGGTTGTTAGCGGCTCGGTTAGCGATTCCGTTAGCGATTCCATTAGCGGCTCGGTTAGCGGTCCCGTTAGCGGTCCCGTTAGCGATCCCTTTAGCGATCCCGTTAGCGGTTCAGTTAGCGATCCCGTTAGAGGCTCCGTTAGCGGTCCCGTTAGCGGTCCCGTTAGCGGTTCCGTTAGCGGTTGTTAGCGGCTCGGTTAGCGATTCCGTTAGCGATTCCATTAGCGGCTCGGTTAGCGGTCCCGTTAGCGGTCCCGTTAGCGATCCCTTTAGCGATCCCGTTAGCGGTTCAGTTAGCGATCCCGTTAGAGGCTCCGTTAGCGGTTCTGTTAGCTATCCCGTTAGCGGTCCCGTTAGCGGTCTTGTTAGCGGTTCTATTAGCCTATTACATATTTTCTGTAATAACTTTTGAATGGTTTGACATAGAGAGTCATGGGTGGTGTCAAATGACTAAGTATCGAGTCCTTGACCTTCATGGGTGCAAATAAGCCCCGCGATCATCCGGCAGTAGTCCGTGGCACTTCAAAATTTCCCGGGAATTTTGTCTAGTTATTATTATGGGCATGCCAAGTAATGGCATGACCATATTGCAATCGTCCAGAATGGCCCAAAGGGCAATGTTGCTAGCATTTTGCTAACAAGCTAAAGTGGCAAAAGTCCCACGTCACACCAGCGGGTCTACAGCATGACCCCGCTCTGATGTGGAAAGAAAAAATCCCCAAAAAATAAAACACGCCCGAAAAAATGAGGAAAAACATGAAAATGAAGGCGATATATTGGTATACAGAAAAGGTTTCCCTTTTCTTATTATTCTTATTCCGCACTTTTTTTCGTCCGTTAATACGGCCCGAACCGCAACGTGCACCCATGCATGGCATACATCGTTGGATGCGTCTCCATCGTGATTCGATGGGCATTACTTTTCTCCGTAATAGGGGTTACCGTGGCAACGCTAGTTGCCAAAAAGCAAAAAAAAAGGCAAAAATTCCCGCGCTTATTGCTCGGCCGAACTTTATCGTAGAGACATCATTCAAACTTTCAAACACTCGGCCCGATAGTCACTAAAGGTCCATAAAACTTCATCATGCTAGTTATTACGGTTTTTGCGATATTTAACTTTCAATTTAAAAAAAAAATCAATTTTATTTTGGACGCTTGTTGCTAGGCAACGGTTTATCGTACAGACATCATTACAACATTGACCAACCCGGGACGCTTTGTACTGCAACATATTTTAGTCTCGTCATGCTTGCTATTACGGTTTTTGAGATATTCCACATTGTTCATTTTGATGCTAACGGAACTTCGGATGCTTGTTGCGTGGCAACGCGGTATCGCAGAGACTTGGTTCCAACGTTAAAAGACTCAGCTTCATGTGGACTACAACATACTGAGGTCTCATTACGCTGTCGTTTACAGCTTTTGAGATATTAAAGCCAAATTGTCCCATTCTATCCTATGGGGCTTGTTACCATGGCAACAAAAACCAATGCATTTGTATGGGGGACCATGTGAATAAACAATCTGTTAATGCTGCCCGAACCGGAATGTGCACCCATGCATGGCATATATCGTTGGATGCGTCTCCATCGTGCCTCGATGGGCATTACTTTTCTCAGTCGAAAGTGTTACCGTGGCAACGCTAGATGCCAAAAAGCAAAAAAAAAGGCAAAAATTGAACGTTTATTGCTCGGCCAGACTTTATCGTAGAGACATCGTTCAAACTTTCAAACACTCGGCCCGATTGGCACTAAACGGACCGTACAAGCTCATTATGCCAATTATTACACTTTTTGCGATAATGACCTTTCATTTTTTTCTTTATTTCCGTTTGACTTTGGACGCTTGTTGCTAGGCAACAGATTATCATAGAGACATCCTACAAATGTTCCCCGACTCGGCACGCTGTGGACTTCAACATATTCAAATTTCATGAAGCTGTTATTTAAGGAAATTTTATGTCAAAATCCATGCCAAATGGCCCCATTCATTCGGATGGGTTTTTTTTACCACGGTGTAACAAAAACCTATCCATTAATGTAGCCTGAACCGCAACGTGCACCCATGCATGGCATACATCGTTAGATGCGTCTCCATGTTGCCTCGATGGGCATTACTTTTTTCAGTCAAAAGTGTCACCGTGGGGGGCGCTAGACGCCAAAAAGCGCACACCTTTAATAACTATTGGGAGCACAGGAATGAATGCAATACAACTGTAAACACCTCAAACTGACATAGAACCACCCCGAACACAACCACTACAGCCCTAAACCAAAGCAGCGAGAGGGGTCGAATGGGCCGTAGGGCATGCCCATATCAAAATTTCATGAAATTTTCTAGTTATTATTCTTATTCCGCACTTTTTTTCGTCCGTTAATACGGCCCGAACCGGAACGTGCACCCATGCATGGCATACATCGTTGGATGCGTCTCCATCATGCCTCGATGGGCATTACTTTTCTCCGTAATAGGGGTTACCGTGGCAACGCTAGTTGCCAAAAAGCAAAAAAAAAGGCGAAAATTCCCACGCTTATTGCTCGGCCGAACTTTATCGTAAAGACATCGTTCAAACTTTCAAACACTCGGCCCGATTGTCCCTAATGGTACGTACAAGCTCATTATGCCAAGTATTACAGTTTCTGTGATATTGACCTTTCATTTTTTTTTTTTTTTCCGTTTGACTTTGGACGCTTGTTGCTAGGCAACAGGTTATCGTAGAGACATCGTACAAATGTTTCCCGACTCGGCACGCTGTGGACTTCAACATACTCAAATTTCATGAAGCTGGGATTTAAGGAAATTTTATGTCAAAATCCAGGCCACATGGCCCCATTCATTCGGATGGGGTTTTGTACCATGGTGAAAAAAAAACCTATCCTTTAACATAGCCTGAACCGGAACATGCACCCATACATGGCATACATCGTTGGATGCGTCTCCATCGTTCCTCGATGGGCATTACTTTTCTCAGTAAAAAGTGTTACCGTGGCAACGCTAGACGCCAAAAAGCAAAAAAAAAGGCAAAAATTTGGACGCTTATTGCTCGGCCGGACTTTATCGTAGAGACATCGTTGAAACTTTCAAACACTCGGCCCGATTGGCACTAACAGACCCTACAACCTCATTATGCTAATTATTACAGTTTTTGCGATATTGGCCTTTCATTTTCTTTTTTATTTCTGTTTGAATTTGGACGCTTGTTGCTAGGCAACAGGTTATCGTAGAGACATCGTACAAATGTCCCCTGACTCGGCACGCTGTGGACTTCAACATACTCAAATTTCATGAAGCTGGGATTTAAGGAAATTTTATGTCAAAATCCAGGCCAAATGGCCCCATTCATTCGGATGGGGTTTTGTACCACGGTGAAAAAAAAACCCTATCCGTTAACATAGCCTGAACCGGAACATGCACCCATGCACGGCATACATCGTTAGATGCGTCTCCATCTTGCCTCGATGGGCATTACTATTCTCAGTCAAAAGCGTTACCGTGGCAACGCTAGATGCCAAAAAGCGCGCCCCATTAATAACTATTGGGAGCACAGGGATGAATGAAATACAAGCGTAAAAACACCTCAAACTGACATAGAACCACCCTAAACACAACCACTGCAGCCCCAAACCAAAGCGGCGAGAGGGGACGAATGGGCGGTAGGGCATGCCCATATCAAAATTTCCAGAAATTTTCTAGTTATTATTATTCTTATTCCGCACTTTTTTTCGTCCGTTAATGCGGCCCGAACCGCAACGTGCACCCATGCATGACATACATCGTTGGATGCGTCTCCATCTTGCCTCGATGGGCATTACTTTTCTCCGTAATAGGGGTTACCGTGGCAACGCTAGTTGCCAAAAAGCAAAAAAAAAGGCGAAAATTCCCGCGCTTATTACTCGGCCGAACTTTATCGTAGAGACATCGTTCAAACTTTGAAACACTCGGCCCGATAGTCTTTAAAGGACCATACAACTTCATCATGCTAGTTATTACGGTTTTTGCGATATTTAACTTTCAATTTAAAAAAAAAATCACTTTTATTTTGGACGCTTGTTGCTAGGCAACGGTTTATCGTACAGACATCATTACAACATTGACCAACCCGGGACGCTTTGTACTGCAACATATTTTAGTCTCGTCATGCTTGCTATTACGGTTTTTGAGATATTCCACATTGTTCATTTTGATGCTAACGGAACTTCGGATGCTTGTTGCGCGGCAACACGGTATCGCAGAGACTTGGTTCCAACGTTAAAAGACTCAGCTTCATGTGGACTACAACATACTGAGGTCTTATTACGCTGTCGTTTACAGCTTTTGAGATATTAAAGCCAAATTGTCCCATTCTATCCTATGGGGCTTGTTACCATGGCAACAAAAACCAATGCATTTGTATGGGGGACCATGTGAATAAACAATCTGTTAATGCTGCCCGAACCGGAATGTCCACCCATGCATGGCATACATCGTTGGATGCGTCTCCATCTTGCCTCGATGGGCATTACTTTTCTCCGTAATAGGGGTTACCGTGGCAACGCTAGTTGCCAAAAAGCAAAAAAAAAGGCGAAAATTCCCGCGCTTATTACTCGGCCGAACTTTATCGTAGAGACATCGTTCAAACTTTGAAACACTCGGCCCGATAGTCTTTAAAGGACCATACAACTTCATCATGCTAGTTATTACGGTTTTTGCGATATTTAACTTTCAATTTAAAAAAAAAATCACTTTTATTTTGGACGCTTGTTGCTAGGCAACGGTTTATCGTACAGACATCATTACAACATTGACCAACCCGGGACGCTTTGTACTGCAACATATTTTAGTCTCGTCATGCTTGCTATTACGGTTTTTGAGATATTCCACATTGTTCATTTTGATGCTAACGGAACTTCGGATGCTTGTTGCGCGGCAACACGGTATCGCAGAGACTTGGTTCCAACGTTAAAAGACTCAGCTTCATGTGGACTACAACATACTGAGGTCTCATTACGCTGTCGTTTACAGCTTTTGAGATATTAAAGCCAAATTGTCCCATTCTATCCTATGGGGCTTGTTACCATGGCAACAAAAACCAATGCATTTGTATGGGGGACCATGTGAATAAACAATCTGTTAATGCTGCCCGAACCGGAATGTCCACCCATGCATGGCATACATCGTTGGATGCGTCTCCATCTTGCCTCGATGGGCATTACTTTTCTCCGTAATAGGGGTTACCGTGGCAACGCTAGTTGCCAAAAAGCAAAAAAAAAGGCGAAAATTCCCGCGCTTATTACTCGGCCGAACTTTATCGTAGAGACATCGTTCAAACTTTCAAACACTCGGCCCGATTGGCACTAACGGGCCGCACAAGCTCATTATGCCAATTATTAAAATTTTTGCGATATTGACCTTTCATTTTTTTTTTTAATTTCCATTTGACTTTGGACGCTTGTTGCTAGGCGACAGATTATCGTAGAGACATCGTACAAATGTTCCCCGACTCGGCACGCTGTGGCCGTCAACATATTCAAATTTCATGAAGCTGGGATTTAAGGAAATTTTATGTCAAAATCCATGCCAAATGGCCCCATTCATTCGGATGGGATTTTTTACCACGGTGAAAAAAAAACCTATCCATTGTCATTGT
Organism: Cololabis saira; assembly: GCF_033807715.1. NCBI lineage: Eukaryota > Metazoa > Chordata > Actinopteri > Beloniformes > Belonidae > Cololabis > Cololabis saira. The sequence goes on along the minus strand of NC_084592.1, from coordinate 746,435 downwards.
CTATCATGTAGCCTGAACCACAACGTGCACCCATGCATGGCATACATTGTTAGATGCGTCTCCATGTTGCCTCGATGGGCATTACTTTTTTCAGTCAAAAGCGTCACCGTGGGGGGCGCTAGACGCCAAAAAGCGCGCCCCATTTTTAACTATTGGGAGCACAGGAATGAATGCAATACAACCGTAAACACCTCAAACTGACATAGAACCACCCCAAACACAACCACTACAGCCCCAAACCAAAGCAGCAAGAGGGGTCGAATGGGCGGTAGGGCATGCCCATATCAAAATTTCATGAAATTTTCTAGTTATTATTATTATTATTATTATTATTATTATTATGGGCATGCCAAGTAGTGGCATGACCATATTGCAATCGTCCAGAATGGCCCAAAAGGCAATGTTGCTAGCGTTTCGCTAACATGCTAAAGTCGCAAAGGTCCCACTGCGCACCAGCGGGTGTAAAGCATGACCCCGCTCTGTTGTGGAAAAAAAAAATCCCCAAAAAATGAAACACGGCCGAGAAAACCTGAAAAATGAAGGCGTTAAATTAGTATCTAGAAAGGTTTCCCTTTTCTTCTTCTTATTATGGGCATGCCAAGTAATGGCATGACCATATTGCAATCGTCCAGAATGGCCCAAAGGGCAATGTTGCTAGCATTTTGCTAACAAGCTAAAGTGGCAAAAGTCCCACGTCACACCAGCGGGTCTACAGCATGACCCCGCTCTGATGTGGAAAGAAAAAATCCCCAAAAAATAAAACACGCCCGAAAAAATGAGGAAAAACATGAAAATGAAGGCGATATATTGGTATACAGAAAAGGTTTCCCTTTTCTTATTATTCTTATTCCGCACTTTTTTTCGTCCGTTAATACGGCCCGAACCGCAACGTGCACCCATGCATGGCATACATCGTTGGATGCGTCTCCATCGTGATTCGATGGGCATTACTTTTCTCCGTAATAGGGGTTACCGTGGCAACGCTAGTTGCCAAAAAGCAAAAAAAAAGGCAAAAATTCCCGCGCTTATTGCTCGGCCGAACTTTATCGTAGAGACATCATTCAAACTTTCAAACACTCGGCCCGATAGTCACTAAAGGTCCATAAAACTTCATCATGCTAGTTATTACGGTTTTTGCGATATTTAACTTTCAATTTAAAAAAAAAATCAATTTTATTTTGGACGCTTGTTGCTAGGCAACGGTTTATCGTACAGACATCATTACAACATTGACCAACCCGGGACGCTTTGTACTGCAACATATTTTAGTCTCGTCATGCTTGCTATTACGGTTTTTGAGATATTCCACATTGTTCATTTTGATGCTAACGGAACTTCGGATGCTTGTTGCGCGGCAACGCGGTATCGCAGAGACTTGGTTCCAACGTTAAAAGACTCAGCTTCATGTGGACTACAACATACTGAGGTCTCATTACGCTGTCGTTTACAGCTTTTGAGATATTAAAGCCAAATTGTCCCATTCTATCCTATGGGGCTTGTTACCATGGCAACAAAAACCAATGCATTTGTATGGGGGACCATGTGAATAAACAATCTGTTAATGCTGCCCGAACCGGAATGTCCACCCATGCATGGCATACATCGTTGGATGCGTCTCCATCTTGCCTCGATGGGCATTACTTTTCTCCGTAATAGGGGTTACCGTGGCAACGCTAGTTGCCAAAAAGCAAAAAAAAAGGCGAAAATTCCCGCGCTTATTACTCGGCCGAACTTTATCGTAGAGACATCGTTCAAACTTTCAAACACTCGGCCCGATTGGCACTAACGGGCCGCACAAGCTCATTATGCCAATTATTAAAATTTTTGCGATATTGACCTTTCATTTTTTTTTTTAATTTCCATTTGACTTTGGACGCTTGTTGCTAGGCGACAGATTATCGTAGAGACATCGTACAAATGTTCCCCGACTCGGCACGCTGTGGCCGTCAACATATTCAAATTTCATGAAGCTGGGATTTAAGGAAATTTTATGTCAAAATCCATGCCAAATGGCCCCATTCATTCGGATGGGATTTTTTACCACGGTGAAAAAAAAACCTATCCATTGTCATTGTCTATCATGTAGCCTGAACCACAACGTGCACCCATGCATGGCATACATTGTTAGATGCGTCTCCATGTTGCCTCGATGGGCATTACTTTTTTCAGTCAAAAGCGTCACCGTGGGGGGCGCTAGACGCCAAAAAGCGCGCCCCATTTTTAACTATTGGGAGCACAGGAATGAATGCAATACAACCGTAAACACCTCAAACTGACATAGAACCACCCCAAACACAACCACTACAGCCCCAAACCAAAGCAGCAAGAGGGGTCGAATGGGCGGTAGGGCATGCCCATATCAAAATTTCATGAAATTTTCTAGTTATTATTATTATTATTATTATTATTATTATTATGGGCATGCCAAGTAGTGGCATGACCATATTGCAATCGTCCAGAATGGCCCAAAAGGCAATGTTGCTAGCGTTTCGCTAACATGCTAAAGTCGCAAAGGTCCCACTGCGCACCAGCGGGTGTAAAGCATGACCCCGCTCTGTTGTGGAAAAAAAAAATCCCCAAAAAATGAAACACGGCCGAGAAAACCTGAAAAATGAAGGCGTTAAATTAGTATCTAGAAAGGTTTCCCTTTTCTTCTTCTTATTATGGGCATGCCAAGTAATGGCATGACCATATTGCAATCGTCCAGAATGGCCCAAAGGGCAATGTTGCTAGCATTTTGCTAACAAGCTAAAGTGGCAAAAGTCCCACGTCACACCAGCGGGTCTACAGCATGACCCCGCTCTGATGTGGAAAGAAAAAATCCCCAAAAAATAAAACACGCCCGAAAAAATGAGGAAAAACATGAAAATGAAGGCGATATATTGGTATACAGAAAAGGTTTCCCTTTTCTTATTATTCTTATTCCGCACTTTTTTTCGTCCGTTAATACGGCCCGAACCGCAACGTGCACCCATGCATGGCATACATCGTTGGATGCGTCTCCATCGTGATTCGATGGGCATTACTTTTCTCCGTAATAGGGGTTACCGTGGCAACGCTAGTTGCCAAAAAGCAAAAAAAAAGGCAAAAATTCCCGCGCTTATTGCTCGGCCGAACTTTATCGTAGAGACATCATTCAAACTTTCAAACACTCGGCCCGATAGTCACTAAAGGTCCATAAAACTTCATCATGCTAGTTATTACGGTTTTTGCGATATTTAACTTTCAATTTAAAAAAAAAATCAATTTTATTTTGGACGCTTGTTGCTAGGCAACGGTTTATCGTACAGACATCATTACAACATTGACCAACCCGGGACGCTTTGTACTGCAACATATTTTAGTCTCGTCATGCTTGCTATTACGGTTTTTGAGATATTCCACATTGTTCATTTTGATGCTAACGGAACTTCGGATGCTTGTTGCGCGGCAACGCGGTATCGCAGAGACTTGGTTCCAACGTTAAAAGACTCAGCTTCATGTGGACTACAACATACTGAGGTCTCATTACGCTGTCGTTTACAGCTTTTGAGATATTAAAGCCAAATTGTCCCATTCTATCCTATGGGGCTTGTTACCATGGCAACAAAAACCAATGCATTTGTATGGGGGACCATGTGAATAAACAATCTGTTAATGCTGCCCGAACCGGAATGTGCACCCATGCATGGCATATATCGTTGGATGCGTCTCCATCGTGCCTCGATGGGCATTACTTTTCTCAGTCGAAAGTGTTACCGTGGCAACGCTAGATGCCAAAAAGCAAAAAAAAAGGCAAAAATTGAACGTTTATTGCTCGGCCAGACTTTATCGTAGAGACATCGTTCAAACTTTCAAACACTCGGCCCGATTGGCACTAAACGGACCGTACAAGCTCATTATGCCAATTATTACACTTTTTGCGATAATGACCTTTCATTTTTTTCTTTATTTCCGTTTGACTTTGGACGCTTGTTGCTAGGCAACAGATTATCATAGAGACATCCTACAAATGTTCCCCGACTCGGCACGCTGTGGACTTCAACATATTCAAATTTCATGAAGCTGTTATTTAAGGAAATTTTATGTCAAAATCCATGCCAAATGGCCCCATTCATTCGGATGGGTTTTTTTTACCACGGTGTAACAAAAACCTATCCATTAATGTAGCCTGAACCGCAACGTGCACCCATGCATGGCATACATCGTTAGATGCGTCTCCATGTTGCCTCGATGGGCATTACTTTTTTCAGTCAAAAGTGTCACCGTGGGGGGCGCTAGACGCCAAAAAGCGCACACCTTTAATAACTATTGGGAGCACAGGAATGAATGCAATACAACTGTAAACACCTCAAACTGACATAGAACCACCCCGAACACAACCACTACAGCCCTAAACCAAAGCAGCGAGAGGGGTCGAATGGGCCGTAGGGCATGCCCATATCAAAATTTCATGAAATTTTCTAGTTATTATTCTTATTCCGCACTTTTTTTCGTCCGTTAATACGGCCCGAACCGGAACGTGCACCCATGCATGGCATACATCGTTGGATGCGTCTCCATCATGCCTCGATGGGCATTACTTTTCTCCGTAATAGGGGTTACCGTGGCAACGCTAGTTGCCAAAAAGCAAAAAAAAAGGCGAAAATTCCCACGCTTATTGCTCGGCCGAACTTTATCGTAAAGACATCGTTCAAACTTTCAAACACTCGGCCCGATTGTCCCTAATGGTACGTACAAGCTCATTATGCCAAGTATTACAGTTTCTGTGATATTGACCTTTCATTTTTTTTTTTTTTTCCGTTTGACTTTGGACGCTTGTTGCTAGGCAACAGGTTATCGTAGAGACATCGTACAAATGTTTCCCGACTCGGCACGCTGTGGACTTCAACATACTCAAATTTCATGAAGCTGGGATTTAAGGAAATTTTATGTCAAAATCCAGGCCACATGGCCCCATTCATTCGGATGGGGTTTTGTACCATGGTGAAAAAAAAACCTATCCTTTAACATAGCCTGAACCGGAACATGCACCCATACATGGCATACATCGTTGGATGCGTCTCCATCGTTCCTCGATGGGCATTACTTTTCTCAGTAAAAAGTGTTACCGTGGCAACGCTAGACGCCAAAAAGCAAAAAAAAAGGCAAAAATTTGGACGCTTATTGCTCGGCCGGACTTTATCGTAGAGACATCGTTGAAACTTTCAAACACTCGGCCCGATTGGCACTAACAGACCCTACAACCTCATTATGCTAATTATTACAGTTTTTGCGATATTGGCCTTTCATTTTCTTTTTTATTTCTGTTTGAATTTGGACGCTTGTTGCTAGGCAACAGGTTATCGTAGAGACATCGTACAAATGTCCCCTGACTCGGCACGCTGTGGACTTCAACATACTCAAATTTCATGAAGCTGGGATTTAAGGAAATTTTATGTCAAAATCCAGGCCAAATGGCCCCATTCATTCGGATGGGGTTTTGTACCACGGTGAAAAAAAAACCCTATCCGTTAACATAGCCTGAACCGGAACATGCACCCATGCACGGCATACATCGTTAGATGCGTCTCCATCTTGCCTCGATGGGCATTACTATTCTCAGTCAAAAGCGTTACCGTGGCAACGCTAGATGCCAAAAAGCGCGCCCCATTAATAACTATTGGGAGCACAGGGATGAATGAAATACAAGCGTAAAAACACCTCAAACTGACATAGAACCACCCTAAACACAACCACTGCAGCCCCAAACCAAAGCGGCGAGAGGGGACGAATGGGCGGTAGGGCATGCCCATATCAAAATTTCCAGAAATTTTCTAGTTATTATTATTATTCTTATTCCGCACTTTTTTTCGTCCGTTAATGCGGCCCGAACCGCAACGTGCACCCATGCATGCCATACATCGTTGGATGCGTCTCCATCTTGCCTCGATGGGCATTACTTTTCTCCGTAATAGGGGTTACCGTGGCAACGCTAGTTGCCAAAAAGCAAAAAAAAAGGCGAAAATTCCCACGCTTAATGCTCGGCCGAACTTTATCGTAGAGACATCGTTCAAACTTTCAAACACTCGGCCCGATAGTCACTAAAGCACCATAAAACTTCATCATGCTAGTTATTACGGTTTTTGCGATATTTAACTTTCAATTTAAAAAAAAAATCACTTTTATTTTGGACGCTTGTTGCTAGGCAACGGTTTATCGTACAGACATCATTACAACATTGACAAACCCGGGACGCTTTGTACTGCAACATATTTTAGTCTCGTCATGCTTGCTATTATGGTTTTTGAGATATTCCACATTGTTCATTTTGATGCTAACGGAACTTCGGATGCTTGTTGCGCGGCAACGCGGTTTCGTAGAGACTTGGTTCCAACGTTAAAAGACTCAGCTTGATGTGGACTACAACATACTGAGGTCTCATTACGCTGTCGTTTACAGCTTTTGAGATATTAAAGCCAAATTGTCCCATTCTATCCTATGGGGCTTGTTACCATGGCAACAAAAACCAATGCATTTGTATGGGGGACCATGTGAATAAACAATCTGTTCATGCTGCCCGAACCGGAACGTGCACCCATGCATGGCATATATCGTTGGATGCGTCTCCATCGTGCCTTAATGGGCATTACTTTTTTCAGTCAAAAGTGTTACCGTGGCAACGCTAGATGCCAAAAAGCAAAAAAAAAGGCAAAAATTCAGACGCTTATTGCTCGGCCGGACTTTATCGTAGAGACATCGTTCAAACTTTCAAACACTCGGCCTGATTGGCACATACGGACCCTACAACCTCATTATGCCAATTTTTCAAGTTTTTGCGATATTGACCTTTCTTTTTTTTTTTTTAATTTCCGTTTGACTTTGGACGCTTGTTGCTAGGTAACAGGTTATCGTAGAGACATCGTACAAATGTTTCCCGACTCGGCACGCTGTGGACTTCAACATACTCAAATTTCATGAAGCTGGGATTGAAGGAAATTTTATGTCAAAATCCAGGCCAAAAGGCCCCATTCATTCGGATGGGATTTTGTACCATGGTGAAAAAAAAAACCTATCCGTTAACGTAGCCTGAACCGGAACATGCACCCATGCACGGCGTACATCGTTAGATGCATCTCCATCTTGCCTCTATGGGCATTACTATTCTCAGTCAAAAGCGTTACCGTGGCAACGCTAGATGCCAAAAAGCGCGCTCCATTAATAACTATTGGGAGCACAGGAATGAATGAAATACAAGCGTAAAAACACCTCAAACTTACATAGAACCCCCCCGAACACAAACACTACAGCCCCAAACCAAAGCAGCGAGAGGGGACGAATGGGCGGTAGGGCATGCCCATATCAAAATTTCCAGAAATTTTCTAGTTATTATTATTATTATTATTATTATTTGTGTCTGAGCATTGCACAGTTTTAAATAGATTTTCATTTGTAAATTTGGGTTGCAAATATTGAAAAAGGTGCATCACCACCAAGTGGCAGAAGGACCTGCGTAAAGCTGGCCCCCCACCCCACGCAAAATTCAGTGAAAATATTCTCAATCGTTTTTGCTGCGTTAATGCTGGTTTGTGCAGAAATAAATTTTGTTTGAGCTGCTTTAGTTTTGAAGATATAACGGGTTAATTATGACACGTGACCAATTATATACAGTGGGGAGAACAAGTATTTGATACACTGCCGATTTTGCAGGTTTTCCCACTTGCAAAGCATGTAGAAGTCTGTAATTTTTATCATAGGTACTCTTCAACTGTGAGTGATGGAATCTAAAAAAAAATCCAGAAAATCACATTGTATGATTTTTAAGTAATTAATTTGCATTTTATTGCATGACATAAGTATTTGATCACCTGTCAACCAGTAAGACTTCCGGCTCTCACAGACCTGTTAGTTCTTCTTTAAGAAGCCCTCCTGTTCTCCACTCATTACCTGTATTAACTGCACCTGTTTGAACTCGTTACCTGTATATCCATTTTTTTAGATTCCATCACTCACAGTTGAAGAGTACCTATGATACAAATTACAGACTTCTACATGCTTTTCAAGTGGGAAAACCTGCAAAATCGGCAGTGTATCAAATACTTGTTCTCCCCACTATAACACAAAGGGGGGGTAGGTTCAGTTATTTACTAATTTATAACATGTTTATAACACAAAGGGGGGGGGGGTGGTTCAGTTATTGACTAATTTATAACATGTTTATAACACAAAGGGCGGGTAGGTTCAGTTATTAACTAATTTATAACATGTTTATAACACATTTATTACATGTTTATAACACAAGGAGGGATCTTTTTAGTTATTTACTAATTTATAACATGTTTATAACACATTTATAACATGTTTATAACACAAAGGGGGGGTCTTTTCAGTTATTTACTAATTAATAACATTTTTATAACACAATTATTACATGTTTATAACACAAAGAGGGGGATCTTTTCAGTTATTTACTAATTTATAATATGTTTATAACATGTTTATAACACAAAGGGGGGGTCTTTTCAGTTATTTACTAATTTATAACATGTTTATAACACATTTATTACATGTTTATAACAGAAAGGGGGTCTTTTCAGTTATTTACAAATTTATAACATATTTATAACACATTTATTACATGTTTATAACACAAAGGGGGGATCTTTTCAGTTATTTACTAATTTATAATATGTTTATAACATGTTTATAACACAAAGGGGGGGTCTTTTCAGTTATTTACTAATTTATAACATGTTTATAACACATTTATTACATGTTTATAACACAAAGGGGGGTCTTTTCAGTTATTTACTAATTTATAACATGTTTATAACACATTTATTACATGTTTATAACACAAAGGGGGGTCTTTTCAGTTATTTACTAATTTATAACATGTTTATAACACATTTATTACATGTTTATAACACAAAGGGGGGTCTTTTCAGTTATTTACTAATTTATAAGATGTTTATAACATGTTTATAACCCAAAGGGGGGGGCTCTTTTCAGTTATTTACTAATATATAACATGTTTATAACACATTTATTACATGTTTATAACACAAAGGGGGGGTCTTTTCAGTTATTTACTGATTTATAACACATTTATTACAGGTTTATAACACAAAGGGGGGGGGGGTCTTTTCAGTTATTTACTAATTTCTAACATGTTTCTAACCCATTTATTACATGAGTATAACACAAGGGGGGGGGGTCTTTTCAGCTATTTACTCATTTATAATACGACCAAAAGGGTGTGCTTTGCCGCGCCACCCTAAAACGCTTATCTAAACGTGCCACTAAATGGCGCTTTCAACTCTTCATTATTAAAAAATGAGGCCTTTAAAGAGAAATTTCTATCTCAGTTGAATGAATTTCTTTCTTTTAACCTAGGTAGAAGATCCCAGAATTTTATGGGATGCTGGGAAGGGTTTTATTAGGAGTAACTCTATACTATTTAGTTCCAATTTGCGTAAAGCCAAAACTCTTAGGATACAAACTCTTGGAGCGGAATTTGCTAGACTACACTCTCTTTTGCAAAATAATTAATCTTCGGACATTGAAACTGCTCGTGGGCTTGTCAAAAAAGAAATGAATGACCTTTTGAAACAGCAGTTGGAATTTCTAATTCACCGTCCTAGACAACGCTATTATTTCTCTGGGTCTAAGCCCAGCCATCTACTGGCGATGAGAATCAGATCTAGTGAACACTTTTCGTACATCCCTTCTATTAGATTGACTGATGACCTCGGGTCCGTTTCACAAAGCAGGTTTAGTGAAAACTCTCTGTTAACCCTGAAATGAGGGAAACTCTGATTTTCCGTTTCACAAAGGGAGGTAACTCAAACCAGACAAAGAGAGGTAACTTAAGCTCTCGGTCAGTTACCGTAGTAACAGACTCTCTGAACCTAACCTGGTCAGTTACCGTAGTAACAGACTCTCTGAACCTAACCTGGTCAGTTACCGTAGTAACAGACTCTCTGAATCTAACCTGGTCAGTTACCGTAGTAACAGACTCTCTGAACCTAACCTGGTCAGTTACCGTAGTAACAGACTCTCTGAACCTAACCTGGTCAGTTACCGTAGTAACAGACTCTCTGAACCTAACCTGGTCAGTTACCGTAGTAACAGGCTCTCTGAACCTAACCTGGTCAGTTACCGTAGTAACAGACTCTCTGAACCTAACCTGGGGCCTCATTTAAAATGGAGTGCGTAGGATTCATACTAAAAGTGCACGTACGCTCAAAAGCCGAAAATGCCGTGCGCAAAAAAAAATCCGGATCAATAAAACCATGTGCACGCAGACTTCCACGCAGTCCAGCTGGAAGGTTGCGTAGCTGAATCCGCCCCTTTACACGCCCAGAAATGCATATGGATGAGCCTGCTGAGCATGCGCAGTGGCTTTCTGCAGCCTGTTTGGCGCAGATCCATGGTTTGGCGTCCATGGCGTCAGAATGAATGAGAAGTAGCAGCCACCGTGACACTGACTTTCACGGAGACCTAGATGTTGTAGATGATGTGGAGGACAGGAAAACCACATTATTTGGTGGTCACAGTAAAAGTTAGAATAAGTATATAAATAGTATACAATAAAATAAAGCGAGTGAGTGGCAGCACGCCGTTGCTGCGCTAAACGCCGTGAGTTCCCCGGCGCAACAGGGGGGGACATGCCCCCCGTCTTTTCAAAACCATGTTTTTTTTCCCCTTACTTTTTACAGTTTAAAAACTAACGGTAGGATCAGCCTTAAATTGCAAATTATCAAGACACTGTATGAAAGCGATACGAAAACGGCCCCGCAGCTCCGCTTCACCCCCCCGCTCCCCCTCCTCCCCTCCCGTCTCCCCTCAGAGCTGCTCAGGGCGGGTTTATGGTTCCGCGTCACCGACGCAGAGCCTACGCCGTAGGTGCGCGTCGCCGCGTACACTACGCCGTAGGCTCTGCGTCGTTTTAACGCGGGACCCTAATTTAGGCACCATATACAAGCAGCACGTAAAGGTTTCACGCGCGCATAAAACTCATATATATGAAAAAAAATCTGTGTCCCTTTAGGGAAGAAATGAGGGGCTCCGTGGGGCTCCCTAAACGCAGCCCCTCATTTGTTCTGTCCTAAAGCGGTGGGTGAAGAAGAGGCTGCAGCAGCAGCAGCAGAGTCCTGACTGACAGCTTCAGAGCCGGCTGATCGTGTCCGTCTGTGTGTGAAGCTGTCACAGCTTCACACACAGACGGACACGATCAGCGCTATATTATTTTATTTTATTATTTTATTATTTTAAGCCTGACATATGTTGTGATATGTGATGACATTATTAAGAGTATGACATGAATCTGGCTTCATTTCACCACCTGCCTCGCCAGTTCCCCGTGTCTTAAGTAAATTCTTACGGGAGGGTCCGAGTTGCCGTAAAGATACGCAGATTTTTCGGTTAGTTTTTTCTTTTTAGATCCGAGGATTTGCGTAGAAGGTGGCTTCCGCAACTTTCAGGCGCTTTTTCTGCGCAAGCAAGCTTTATAGATGAGGCCCCTGGTCAGTTACCGTCATGGGCGTCAGTTTGATTTCAGAAGTGCTGGGGACATTTACCATAAACCTGAGTAAGGTTTGAAAAGTGCTGGGTACGAGCTAGGCCCATTACTTCCGAATTGAGGTTTCATGATAAATAATAGGCATTGCATTAGATGGTGCGTATTGACGCGATATTGTCCCCATATTAAAAGCCATCGCGGTCTTATTTAGGTCGTCGGAAACATATACATATTGCAAGTCTTTTATTATTTTAATATTGCTGATCATGGCTTACAGTTTAAGAAAACTCAAATATGCTATCTCCAAAAATTTGAATATTCTGAGAATCTTAATCTTAAACTGTAAGCCATGATCAGCAATATTAAAATAATAAAAGGCTTGCAATATTTCAGTTGATTTGTAATGAATCCAGAATGTATGACATTTTTGGACTCCAGAAAAATAAAGGACTTTATCACAATATTCTAATTTTCTGAGATAGTCCTGTAAACTTGTTTGCGTCGTTGTGCTGAACCACTTGGGAATATCCATGGTTACTTTGTGTTAACGGAGCAGCAGAGAGCAGCGTCTTGCTGGTGCAGGAAACTGCGCGCTGGAAGCAGATGAGTGACGGACTCTGGCTGATTTATGGTTCCGCGTTGCACCAACGCAAAGCGTACGGCGTAGGATACGCAGGGATGCGAACGTACGGTACGCGACGCTGCCTAACCTACGCCGTAGGCTACGCCGAAGATTTAACGCGGAACCATAAATCAGGCGCATTTGTCAGTTTTTTCAGACTTTTCGTCTTTTCAACTGAGCATGAAGACACATAAAATGAGGGTACAATGCTTGCTTATGCACCCTCGTAGAACCGGGCCTGCAGAACGCAACTTTTAATTCCCAATTCCCAACTCCTACCTGGAGGTGAAGCTCGAGTCCTCCCTGCTGTCTGTCACACATATACAGATCTGGCCATGGATCTATTATATGGATCTGGCACAGACGCAGCAGGTCCTGTTGTCCCGCCACTAAGATTTTGCTGGCCTTAATGTTTCCTGTGTTTTATTTTGTTCATTATTGATACATTTAGTGTTGATGTGTGTGTGACAGACGTGTGTATGGGGCGTTAATGAAAATACGGGACAAATCGCGTCTTACTTAATTTTTTTTTTTTTTTTAAGTGGTGGGGACAAATCTGCTCGTCAGACAAAGTGGTGGGGACGCGTCCCCACCGTCCCCGGCGTAAATGACGCGCCTGGTTACCGTAGTAACAGACTCTCTGAACCTAACCTGGTCGGGACCAGGGGTCCGTTTCACAAAGCAGGTTTAGTGAAAACTCTGAGTCTGTTAACCCTGAAATGAGGGAAACTCTGAGTTTTCCGTTTCACAAAGGGAGGTAACTCAAACCAGAGAGAGAGGAGTAACTCTAGCCTGTTTCACAAAGAGAGGTAACTTAAGCTCTCGGTCAGTTACCGTAGTAACAGACTCTCTGAATCTAACCTGGTCAGTTACCGTAGTAACAGACGCTCTGTACCTAACCTGGTCGGGACCAGGTTTATATCAATGAACCTGGAGTTTCTCTGCGTCTCCGCCTCTTTCAGAGCCACACGCACATTTGATTTCCTCATTCATTCAGTCAGCAGGCGAGTTTTGGCGAAGTTCTGCCGTCTGTCATTAAAAACAGAGTCAGTATATATATTAGGAGTCCTTTTGATGAAGACGCAATTGATGAAGGCGCAGAATTAATGCGCAGAGAATTAAATATTAGTCGGGAGATGGTTATCAGACCACGTAATACATGTATATTACATAGTCTCATTACAGGCAAAGCAATATATCTTTTATTTGTTATAATTTTGATGATTGAATTGTTTATTGATTTCATAATATATTCTAATTTTTTTAGATTTTTTATTTGGGGTTTTCATAAACTGTGAGCCATAATCATCAAAATTATAACAAATAAAGGCTTGAAATATCTCACTTTGCATGTAGTGGGAAATAATATTTGTTTCACCTTAAGTTGAATTTACTACGAATTAAGTTTTGCAATATATTCAAATTTTCCGACCTCCACCTGTATATTATTACATGAATAAATAAGAGCATAATATGTGTCTGTATTGGTTCAATACGGAACGCAACTTTTAATTCCCAATTACGGAACAATTCCGTATTTCAAGGGACGGGTGGCAAGCCTACATAAACCTGTCCAAGCCATCAAGGAGTTCCACAGGATTGCAGGTGAATGATGTAGAGATCTGTTAAATTAATTTTATATTATATTCTGTGCTGCAGTGTTACTCTTTTTTCGAAAAACATGTTCAAATTCGCCGTATGCGCGCATTCAAATCTCTAATTCCATTCGGGTGAAAAAAGCAGACCTCCTCTTTCCCGTTGCCATGGTGACTCGTCGAATCAGGGCTCCGTTGATGCTGGCTTTTTATTTTTGTGGTGCACGCGCTTAACTCCAGGTGAAACTACTTAGAGTTGAGTGAATTAACTCTAAACCGCTGTTCTGGAACTGAAAACTCAGACTTTCCAATCTCAGAGTAGATCAACTAAGAGTTTAGGATTAGACTCAGAGTTTGTTGAACGTGCTTTGTGAAACGGACCCCTCATTACAACAGAACCCAAAGAGATTAACAAAGCTTTTAGTGACTTTTACACCACTTTATTACCAGTCTGATGGTCAGCTGGATAAAATTAGGTGTGTTGACTATCTCAAACAATTAGATTTACCATCTCTGTCAGTAGAAGATTCTTTGAGCCTTGACAGCGACATAGCGTTAAAGGAATTAGAAGGTGCAGCATTGTCTATGCAGTCAAATAAATCGCCTGGCTTAGATGGCATACCTCCAGAGCTTTATCTTTTATTTTGGGAACAACTGGGTTCTTTACTGCTGGATATGATCACTGCATCAATCATGTACAGGGCTTTTTCTAGGGATGACAACACAGCTCTTATATCACTGCTGTTAAAGAAGGATAAAGACCCTTCGGATTGTGCTAGTTACATACGACTGAGTCTGCTAAATGCTGACCTAAAAATTTATGCTAAGCTAATTGCGCGACGTATAGAAAAGTTAATGCCATTTTTGGTCAATTGTGATCAAACTGGCTTTATAAAGACTAGACTTGGATCCGATAATGTTAGGCGACTGCTTCACGTTATTGATGCTGCAGGAGATGTAGAGGCCCCGATTGCTGTGCTGTCCCTTGATGCTATGAAGGCCTTTGACAGGCTGGAGTGCTCGTTTTTATGGTCCGTGTTGGAGACTATGGGGTTTGGTAGAGACTTTATCCGGTCCTATACTCTAACCCCTCTGCAGAGGTTCTAACTGGCCAATTGTTTTCCACTCCATTCCCTGTCACAAGGTCTTCTAGGCAGGGCTGCCCCTTGAGCCCTTCTCTCTTTGCCCTGTCACTTGAACCCCTGGCGCAAATGATACGACAGTCAGTTTGTGAGGAACATGGCTCATATTCTGGATTTAAGATCAATTGGTCCAAATCGGCACTTCTCCCTCTGAATAACTCTGCGAGATCCCTGCCTTTCCCTGCTGATATCCCCGTTGTCCAACACTTTAAATACCTTGGAATTAAAATCTTTCCCTCTCTATATCGCATAACTACATTTAATTTTCTGGAAATGCATAAAACTGTAAAAAGTGATATGGATAGGTGGGCTATCCTTCCTACCTCCCTCCAGGCCCAAATTGCTATTGTGAAGATGAATATTCTACGAAGAATTAATTTTATTGCCTCTACGATTCCACTGTGCCCTCCCTCGGATTACTGGAAGAAACTATATTCGGACATATCTCACTTTATCTGGAATAATAAATCCCCCAGACTTAAATTATCTACCTTACAGAGGAATAGAGAAGATGGTGGTTTAGCACTGCCTAATTTTAAATTCTACTTTTGGTCATTTGTGCTCCACCCTATTGTTACGTGAGGCGATCCTGCCACACCAGTTTCTTGGCGCAGGTTAGAGGAGAAAATGGTTCTACCTTGGCGCTTGGAAGATGTCCTTTTCTCTAATATCTCTGACAAACAAACCATGCTACGTTTTGGCCCCTTAATTTCGAATGTGATCCGAACATGGCGCTTGGTAGAAAAAGAGTGTAAGATCATCTGTAATTGGCATTCACTTTCCCCTCTGTTCAATAACAAAGGTCTCCTGATTGGAGGAATACCTATAAATCAATCACACTGGACCAATACAGGTATCCGGTATCTCAAAGACTTGTACACTGACACCGCTTTATGTTCCTTAGAAATAACTGGCTGCAAAGGGGCTTAACGTTGTTTGGTAGAAAATTGTTAATCAAAATGTAATCATTATCCGGGTTAATCTATCCAGCATACTCTCTTGCAATCCCACCAAGGATTATAAAATAAATTAATAGAATACATTTCAATTTAATATGGAAAAAATAAACATCATTATTAGGGATGCACCTATCCGATATTTGGTATCGATATTGAAAAAAACTCTAGACCGGGTATCGGTAACAATGGATCGATACATAGGAACAGATCTATTCAATTCTAATTCTATGTGTGCTCTGTGAGTGTCGTCACGCGCTAGTCACGTAATGTCAGCACGCTGTGCGGAATTCTACACTTTTCAAAATGGAGCGAGCTAAAGGATCTGCGATATGGAATTTTTTCACATTACCTCAGCCAGCACATGCGACTGCAACTTCAGTGTCAGTCAAGTCAGTGTTTCGAGAGGAGGTAGTAAAACGTTTTTACTTTTAAGTTTAACAGCACACTGGATGGATGAAAGCTTCGTGCCACACAGTGCAATTCTAAACACAACCTTTATCTTATTTCTAAAGATAAAGGAAGCTCTGAAAACCATAACAAACCATGGTTTACTATAGAACTTAGGAAATCCACTTTAAAGAAAAACAAGCTATATAAAAAGGTACTTACAAAGTCCTAGTCCTTTAAATTGTGCTACATACAAAAATTATAGGAATAAATACAACCACCTTATTAGAAATAAATAAATAAATGATCTATGGAAAATATTGAAAGAATTACTCAACAAAAAAAATCATTACTCCATCCCAGTCTACAATTCAGGATGGCGCATTAACAATAAAAGAGCCTACACAAATTGCTAATAAATTCAATGATTTCTTTATAAATGTGGGTCCCCGTCTTGCAAAACATATTGAAAATGTCCATGGTTCTCCTTCTAACTCTATAAATGAAGGTTATCCCTCTTTAAATAATTTTGAACCAATAAAGATATGGTCAATTCTCGCCAAATACAGTAAATTCCAATTGTCCCTGAACGCACGGTCCCTAAATCCACCTCCACACAACGAAACAATTCAATTCAATTTTATTTATATAGCGTCTAATACAACAGATGTTGTCTCTAGACGCTTTCCAGAGATCCAGAACATGAACATAAACATAAACATAAACATAAACATAAACATAAACCCCCGAGCAATTATTATATAAACAATGGCAGGTAAAAACTCCCTTAGTGGGAGAAAAGCCTTAAGCCAAACAGTGGCAAGGAAAAACTCCCCTTTAGGAGGGAAGAAACCTTGAGCAGGACCAGGCTCATAAGGGGGGACCCTCCTGCCGAAGGCCAGACTGGGGGAGTCAGGGACGTCGACAGCACACAGCAGGCAGGTGGAAGCAGCAGCGGGATGACCAGAGGTGGGGGGGGGGGGGGGCGTCAGCAGCACACAACAGTCATGTGGAAGCAGCAGCGGGATGACCACTATAAAACAATAACAACAACCCGCTGCACACGCGTTTGCGCGCGTGTGGACCCCGGGGCCGCCCCCCCCGCCTGCTCCGCGAGTGGCTGCGGTTCTGTCTAACTACCCAATGCCGGCAGATTTTGAGGCTGAAATCGGGACGTCCCTTCTATTTCTGAAAGGATCAGTCCTAGTCGGTTCTCGGCGCGGCTCCCGACCAGATCACGGATGAAAGCCCAATAATAATTAAAGCTGCAAGCAGCGATGAACGGGCCCTCGCACTCACGGCCACCGCCCCCCATAAGCATATCAGAAAAGACACCACCCACGACTTCCTATGTCAAAACCATTCAAAAGTTATAGCAGAAAAAAGGGACAACCAATCAGAAGAAGGGGCGGGGCTAATTCAGGCCAATGAAGGTCAAGGACTCCATACAGAATCTGATGACACCACCCACGACTCTCTATGTCAAACCATTCCAAAGTTATAGCAGAAAATCGGGACAACCAATCAGAAGAAGGGGCGGGGCTAATTCAGGCCAATGAAGGTCAAGGACTCCATACAGAATCTGATGACACCACCCACGACTCTCTATGTCAAACCATTCCAAAGTTATAGCAGAAAATCGGGACAACCAATCAGAAGAAGGGGCGGGGCAAATTAAGGCCAACGAAGCTTAAGAACTCATTACAGAGTCACATGACACCACTCACGACTTCCTATGTCAAACCATTCAAAAGTTATAGCAGAAAAAAGGGACAACCAATCAGAAGAAGGGGCGGGGCTAATTCAGGCCAATGAAGGTCAAGGACTCCATACAGAATCTGATGACCCCACCCACGACTCCCTATGTCAAACCATTCCAAAGTTATAGCAGAAAATCGGGACAACCAATCAGAAGAAGGGGCGGGGCTAATTAAGGCCAATGAAGCTTAAGGACTCATTACAGAGTCCCATGACACTACCCACGACTTCCTATGTCAAACCATTCAAAAGTTATGGCAGAGAATAGTATTCTAGGGGGCGCTGTTGAGCCGTTAGGCCACGCCCATTAATGCAAGCCATGAAATATCAAATGTATCGCCAGGCCTGGCTTACATGCAAAATTTGGTGACTTTTGGAGAACTATCAAATATGGACCAATCAGATGAAGGGGGAAGCGCGCTTTTTGGCATCTAGCGTCGCCACGGTAACACTTTTGAAAGAGAAAAGTAATGCGCGTAGTCGCAAGATGGAGAAGCACATTTTGAGGTATAACACACCTGGGTGCACGTTACGGTTCGGGCCGTATTAATTGCCGAAGGAATGGCATAAATTGCGCCAAAATTACACAATTAATTCAAAATGGCTGACTTCCTGTTCGGCTTCGGCCATGGCTCCAAGAGACTTTTCTTTAAGTTGTGACATGATACAGGTGTGTACCGATTTTCGGGCATGTAGGTCAAACCGTATTGTGGGGCTTGAGGCACAAAGTTTTCCGGGGGGCGCTGTTGAGCCATTTTGCCACGCCCATTAATGCAAACCATGAAATATCAAATTTAACGCCAGGCCTGCCTTGCATGCGAAATTTGGTGACTTTTGGGGAACTATCAAATATGGACCAATCAGATGAAGGGGGGCGCGCCTTATGGCGTCTAGCGTCGCCACGGTAACACTTTTGAAAGAGAAAAGTAATGCGGGTAGTCACAGGATGGAGACGCACATTTTGATGTATAACACATCTGGGTTCACGATACGGTTCGGGCCGTATTAATTCTCGAAGGAATGGCATATATTGCTCCAAAATTACGCGATTAATTCAGAATGTTCAAAATGGTCGACTTCCTGTTTGGTTTCGGCCATGGCGCCAAGAGACTTTTCTTCAAGTAGCGACATTATACAGATGTGTACCGATTTTCGTTCATGTACGTCAAACCGTATTATGGGGCGTGAGGCGCAAAGTTTTTTCTGTCTGAACCAATCAGATGAAGCGTGGGCGCGCTTTTTGGCATCTAGCGTCGCCAAGGTAACGCTTTTGAAAGAGAAAAGTAATGCGTGGTATCGGAGGATGGAGAAGCACATTTTGATGTATAACACACTTGGGGGCACGTTACGGTTCGGGCCGTATTAACTGCCGAAGGAATGGCATAAATTGCGCCAAAATGACACGATTAATTCAAAATGGCCGACATCCTGTTCGGTTTCGGGCATGAGGCCAAGAGACTTTTCTTTAAGTTGCCACATGATACAGGTGTGTACCGATTTTCGTGCATGTACGTCAAACCGTATCGTGGGGCTTGAGGCACAAAGTTTTCAAGGGGGCGCTGTTGAGCCATTTTGCCACGCCCATGAATGCAAACCATTAAATATCAAATTTTTCGCCAGGCCTGGCTTGCGTGCAACATTTGGTGACTTTTTGGGCACGTTTAGGGGGGCAAAAAGGCCTTCCTTTTGTCAGAACAATAAGAAGAAGAAGAAAAAAAAGAATTAAAGCTGCAAGCAGCGATGAACGGGCCCTCGCACTCACGGCCACCGCCCCCCATAAGCATATCAGAAAAGACACCACCCACGACTTCCTATGTCAAACCATTCAAAAGTTATAGCAGAAAAAAGGGACAACCAATCAGAAGAAGGGGCGGGGCTAATTCAGGCCAATGAAGGTCAAGGACTCCATACAGAATGTGATGACACCACCCACGACTCTCTATGTCAAACCATTCAAAAGTTATAGCAGAAAAAAGGGACAACCACTCAGAAGAAGGGGCGGGGCTAATTCAGGCCAATGAAGGTCAAGGACTCCATACAGAATGTGATGACACCACCCACGACTCTCTATGTCAGACCATTCCAAAGTTATAGCAGAAAATCGGGACAACCAATCAGAAGAAGGGGCGGGGCTAATTAAGGCCAACGAAGCTTAAGGACTCATTACAGAGTCCCATGACATCACCCACGACTTCCTATGTCAAACCATTCAAAAGTTATAGCAGAAAAAAGGGACAACCAATCAGAAGAAGGGGCGGGGCTAATTCAGGCCAACGAAGGTCAACGACTCCATAAAGAATCTGATGACCGCACCCACGACTCCCTATGTCAAACCATTCCAAAGTTATAGCAGAAAATTGGGACAACCAATCAGAAGAAGGGGCGGGGCTAATTAAGGCCAACGAAGCTTAAGAACTCAGTACAATGTTCCATGACACCACCCACGACTTCCTATGTCAAACCATTCAAAAGTTATGGCAGATAAAAGTATTCTAGGGGGCGCTGTTGAGCCGTTAGGCCACGCCCATTAATGCAAACCATGAAATATCAAATTTATCGCCAAGTCTGGCTTGCATGCAAAATTTGGTGACTTTTGGAGAACTATCAAATATGGACCAATCACATGAAGGGGGGGCGCGCCTTTTGGCGTCTAGCGTCGCCACGGTAACACTTTTGAAAGAGAAAAGTAATGCGTGGTGTCGCAGGATGTAGACGCACATTTTGATGTATAAACACACCTGGGTGCACGTTACGGTTCGGGCTGAATTAACTGCCGAAGGAATGGCATAAATTTCGCCAAAATGACACAATTTATTCAAAATGGCCGACATCCTGTTCGGTTTCGGCCATGGCTCCAAGAGACTTTTCTTTAAGTTGTGCCATGATACAGGTGTGTAGCGATTTTCGTGCATGTACGTCAAACCGTATTGTGGGGCTTGAGGCACAAAGTTTTCCGGGGGGCGCTGTTGAGCCATTTTGCCACGCCCATTAATGCAAACCATGAAATATCAAATTTATCGCCAGGCCTGGCTTGCATGCCAAATTTGGTGCCTTTTGGGGAACTATCAAATATGGACCAATCAGATGAAGGGGGGGTGCGCTTGTTGGCGTCTAGCGTCGCCACGGTAACACTTTCGAAAGAGAAAAGTAATGCGTGTGGTCGCAGGAGGAAGTCGCACATTTTGATGTATAATACACCTGGGTGCACGTTACGGTTCGGGCTGAATTAACTGCCGAAGGAATGGCATAAATTTCGCCAAAATGACACGATTAATTCAAAAATGGCCGACTTCCTGTTCGGTTTCGGGCATGACGGCAAGAGACTTTTCTTTAAGTTGTCCCATGATACAGGTGTGTACCGATTTTCGTGCATGTACGTCAAACCGTATCGTGGGGCTTGAGGCACAAAGTTTTCAAGGGGGCGCTGTTGAGCCATTTTGCCACGCCCATTAATGCAAACCATGACATATCAAATTTTTCGCCAGGCCTGACTTGGGTGCAAAATTTGGTGACTTTTTGGGCATGTTAAGGGGGCCAAAAAGGCCATCACTTTGTCAGAAGAAAAATAATAATAATAATTAAAGCTGCAAGCAGCGATGAACGGGCCCTCGCACTCACGGCCACCGCCCCCCATAAGCATATCAGAGACACCAAAAAAGACACGACCCACGACTTCCTATGTCAAACCATTCAAAAGTTATTGCAGAAAATCGGGACAACCAATCAGAAGCAGGGGCGGGGCTAATTAAGGCCAACGAAGCTTAAGAACTCATTACAGAGTCCCATGACACCACCCACAACTTCCTATGTCAAACCATTCAAAAGTTATGGCTGATAAAAGTATTCTAGGGGGCGCTGTTGAGCTGTTAGGCCACGCCCATTAATGTAAACCATGAAATATCAAATTTATCGCCAGGCCTGGCTTGCATGCAAAATTTGGTGACTTTTGGAGAACTATCAAATATGGACCAATCAGATGAAGGGGGCCGCGCCTTTTGGCGTCTAGTGTCGCCACGGTAACACTTCTGAAAGAGAAAAGTAATGCGTGGTGTCGCAGGATGGAGACGCACATTTTGATGTATAACACACCTGGGTTCACGTTACGGTTCGGCCCGTATTAATTGCCGAAGGAATGGCATAAATTGCGCCAAAATTACACAATTAATTCAAAATGGCCGATTCCTGTTCGGTTTCGGCCATGGCGCCAAGAGACTTTTCTTTAAGTTGTGACATGATACAGGTGTGTACCGATTTTCGTGCATGTACGTCAAACCGTATTGTGGGGCTTGAGGCACAAAGTTTTCCGGGGGGCGCTGTTGAGCCATTTTGCCACGCCCATTAATACAAACCATGAAATATCAAATTTATCGCCAGGCCTGCCTTGCATGCAAAATTTGGTGACTTTTGGGGAACTATCAAATATGGACCAATCAGATGAAGGGGGGCCGCGCCTTTTGGCGTCTAGCGTCGCCACGGTAACACTTTTGAAAGAGAAAAGTAATGCGCGTAGTCGCAGGATGGAGAAGCACATTTTGATGTATAACACATCTGGGTTCACGATACGGTTCGGGCCGTATTAATTCTCGAAGGAATGGCATATATTGCTCCAAAATTACGCGATTAATTCAGAATGTTCAAAATGGCGACTTCCTGTTCGGTTTCGTCCATGGCACCAAGAGACTTTTCTTTAAGTTGCGACATGATACAGGTGTGTACCGATTTTCGTTCACTGTACGTTCAAACCGTATTGTGGGGCTTGAGGCGCAAAGTTTTTTCTATCTGAACCGATCAGATGAAGGGTGGGCGCACTTTTTGGCGTCTAACGTCGCCACGGTAACGCTTTTGAAAGAGAAAAGTAATGCGTGTAGTCGCAGGATGGAGACGCACATTTTGATGTATAACACACCTGGGTGCACGTTACGGTTCGGGCCGTATTAACTGCCGAAGGAAGGCATCAATTTCGCCAAAATGACGCGATTAATTCAAAATGGCCGACTTCCTGTTCGGTTTTCTCGACATGACGCCCCAGAGACTTTTCTTTTAAGTTGTGTACTGATACAGGTGTGTACCGATTTTCGTGCATGTACGACAAACCGCATTGTGGGGCTTGAGGCACAAAGTTTTCAAGGGGGCGCTGTTGAGCCATTTTGCCACGCCCATTAATGCAAACCGTTAAATATCAAATTTTTCGCCAGACCTGGCTTGCATGCAAAATTTGGTGACTTTTTGGGCACGTTTAGGGGGGCAAAAAGGCCTTCCTTTTGTCAGAACAATAAGAAGAAGAAGAAGAAGAATAATTCCTGCAATTACAATAGGGCCTTCGCACTGCAAGTGCTCGGGCCCTAATAATAATAATAATAAAAATTCCTGCAAATACAATAGGGCCTTCGCACTGCAAGTGCTCGGGCCCTAATAATTCCTACAGATACAATAGGGCCTTCGCACTGAAGGTGCTCGGGCCCTAATTAAAGCTGCAAGCAGCGATGAACGGGCCCTCGCACCCTTGTGCACGTTCAGGCTGCAGTGGAAGCTTGTATGACTTGCATTTAGATTATTCAGGCCTGGACATTTAGCGGATGACACCACCCACGACTCTTTATATCAAACCATTCAAAAGTTATGGCAGAAAGTAGGAAGTATGACATATCGACCAATCAGAAGAAGGGGCGGGGCTAATTTGCACCAATTAAGTTGAAGGAGTCAAAACCGAGTCCGATGACACCACTCACGACTCTGTATGTCATACCATTTAAAAGCTATGGCAGAAAATAGGATCTATCAAATATCGACCAATCAGAAGAAGGGCCAGGGCAAATTCAAGGGCCAGGGCAAATTCATACCAATGAAGGTCAAGTACTCAAAACCGAGTCAGATGACACCACCCACGACTCTCTATGCCAAACCATTCAAAACATATGCCAGAAAATAGGGACTATCAAATATTGACCAATCAGAAGAAGGGGCGGGGCTAACTCAGGCCAATGAAGGTCAAGGACTCAATACCGAGTCCGATGACACCACCTACATGTCTTTATCACAACCCGTTCAAAAGTTATGGCAGAGAAAAGTTTTCTAGGGGGCGCTGTTGAGCCATTAGGCCACGCTCATTAATGTAAACTATGAAATATCATATTTATCACCAGGCCTGGCTTACATGCAAAATTTGGTGACTTTTGGGGAACTATCAAATATGGACCAATCAGATGAAGGGGGGTGCGCACTTTTTGGCGTCTAGCGTCCCCACGTTAACACTTTTGAAAGAGAAAAGTAATGCGCGTCGTCGCAGGAGATGCATATTTTGATGTATAACACACCTGGGTGCACTTTACGGTTCGGGTCGTATTAACTGCCGGGTGTGTAGTGATTTTCGTGCATGTACGTCAAACCGTATTGTGGGGCTTGAGGCACAAAGTTTTTTCTCTATGGACCAATCAGATGAAGGCGGGGCTCGCTTTTTGGCGTCTAGCGTCGCCACGGTAACGCTTTTGACCGAGAAAACACACCTGGGTGCACTTTACGGTTCGGGCCGTATTAACTGCCGAAGGAATGGCATAAATTGCGCCAAAATTACACGATTAATTCAAAATGGCCGACTTCCTGTTGGGTTTCGGCCATGGCGCCAAGAGACTTTTCTTGTTGCAACATGATACAGGTGTGTACTGATTTTCGTGCATGTACGTTAAACCGTATTGTGGGGCTTAAGGCACAACTTTTTCTAGGGGGCGCTGTTGAGCCATTAGGCCACGCCCATTAATGCAAAACATTTAATATCAAATTATTCGCCAGGCCTGGCTTGTGTGCAAAATTTGGTGACTTTTGGCGCAAAAAAGGCCCTCCTTTCGTCGGAAAAAAAAAGAAAGAAAAAAAAAGAAGGAAAATTCCTACAGATACAATAGGGCCTTCGCACTGTTAGTGCTCGGGCCCTAATAATAAACACTACAGATACAATAGGGTCCTCACACCCTCAGTGCTCGGGCCCTAAGCAGAGAGCAGAGGTCAAACTTGTCAGATTTAAACATTTTGTTTCCTCTCATGATTTTCTTCAACAGACGATGATCTGGACAAAAGTTGGAGGACTCGACTTATTGCCCATCGCTTCGAACTGCTTGTGGTTTCCTGCCTCGTTTCCTCGGTCGCCGTCATTTTCAGCATCGGTCTTGGTGGTGAGGAGTTCACTTCATCTCTTAACCGTTTCTTCTTTATACACAACAAAAAGTTAACAAGTACCCTTTTTACCATCAGCTTTCTCATCAGCCAACTTTCCGGTAGACATTCAGGAGCAGAAATGCTACGTTTCTGAATGTACTGAAAGGAAATCCTTTCAGTTCAGTCAGAAACATGGGTAATCCCATACTATCTAAATAACTAAATAATATAATATGTGCAATAATATAATATGTGCAATATCTGCCAATCTAACAGTCTACCTCACAACACTCCACCTGCTTTTTCTGCACTGTTTCTTCTTTCAACCAACTGTATATACTGTTCATATTCTGTGGTTATACATATTATATATGTATCTTTTTGTATTTTTTATATATTTTTTATTTCTGACTTTTCAGTCTTTTTACCCCTCCCCTGCATGTGTGTGCTAAGTGTACTGCTGACAACAAAAGAAGTTTCCCCACTGAGGGAGAAAAGAAAGGATATCTTATCTGATTTTTAAAGAATGTATTTGAGGGGCACGGTGGTGCAGCTGGTAGTGCAGCCGTCTCACAGCAAGAAAGTCCTGGGTTCAATTCCCGCCAGGGACACTGTGGGCGCTGAATGCGTGTTAAGTTCCGCCATGACTTCAGCGCTCAAACCCTGGATGGGGTTGGTGAAAGGGCCTTTCTGTGTGGAGTTTGCATGTTCTCCCCGTGTTCCCTTACTCACATTAGCTACCCTCACAAAAACATGCAGCAGTCCTGGGCTATACACTGCCCTCTCTGACCAGAAAAGAAGCGGCCTGTTCAGGTTAAGAAGGAGAGGGAAAGATGTAGCGTGAGATTGACAGATCAGTGCAGCGTCCGCAGTTATGCGGTCGGTGTACCGGACCGTTGTGGTGAAGGAAGAGCTGAGTTGAAAGGATTTACCGGTCAAACTACTACCAACCCTCACCTACAGTATGGTCATGAACTTTGGGTAATGAAACGATAAGATCGATAAAATCGCGGATACAAGCGGCCGGGATGAGTTTCCTCCGCAGGGTGGCTAGATGCTTCCTTAGATGCTCCCGGTCACTCGGGAGGAGGTCGGAGGAAGACCCAGGACACGCTGGAGTGTCTCGGGTGAGGGAAGTCTGGGCATCTCTGTTGAGGCTGCTGCTCCCGCGACCCGGTTCCGGATAAGCGGTGGAAAATGGAAGTTAGTGGACATCAAGGCCTTAAGACAGGGGTGCTCAATACGTCGATCGGGATCTACCAGTCGTTCGCAAAGGTATTATTGGTAGATCGCGTGACATTAAAAAAATTGACGTCAACCTATCATCCATCCCGTCTTTTGATTAATATACAGGGCAGCCAATCAGATGACATCTGAATTTTGTCTGAGGTCATAGGTCGCTGCGCATGAGCAAACAACTGCGCTAAGTGCTAACTAACTAGCAAGCTTGTCAGCGAGTTACGGCCAGTTTTCAGCCTTTGGTTTTTTCTAGGGCTGAAACGATTCCTCGAATAATTCGAGTAATTCAATTACAAAAAATGATAGAGGAATTTTCTCTGCCTCGAGGAATCGTTTAATTTCACCAGCTCAAATCCTCGTATTACGCCCGGACTACATTTAATGCGACACAACGCGCTGACGCTGCGCCATACATCCATGCGCTGCACACGTTAAAGGGGGAAGAAAGAGGCGGCGGATGTTTGTTTTGTAACATGCCGTGCTCAGGCAGTCTGCAATGGCCCAGACGGGAGACACATGTAGTTAAGTGTTTAACTTTTGTTTTTAATCCACGCTATATTCTTCTGGTCCGTTTCCTATGTTCCCCCTCTAAAGCCAAAATTATTGTTCCGCGTTAAATCGACGCAGAGCCTACGCCGCTCTCCGGCGAGGGCGGAGAGTGCCAGTCCGGCTGGCGGTGCTGCGCTGCCGTGCAGGCTCTCCACGGCTACGCCGTAGCCTACGGCGTAGGGTACGCAGCGACGCGTTCAATTGAAACACGTGGGAAAAACACCTAACCTTTTATGTTATGTGTGTTATCAGGTGTAATGGCATTTTTAGGTTAGAAATAAGAACATTTCTTGGTAAGATCCTTAGTTTTTTGAGTGAACATAGTTAATTGTGTTGTGTTGTGCAATATTGGCTCATGCGATATAAAGAATCCTCAATATATTTATAAATAAATATGTGTTTTGCATTTTTTGTAGTAGGTGGTAGATCATTTTGACTTGATCATTTTATAAGTAGCTCTTATGCTGAAAAAGTGTGAGCACCCCTGCCTTAAGACATACCTGAAGTTTAGTTTTGGTTCTGTTTCATCTGGCTTCATAGACAAATACAGCTGCCTATCATCAGTATAACTTGTTAGTTACTATGACAGTGATTACCTGTTAGAGGACAAACCCTGCATCGGTCGTTGACGGTTACCGTAGCGATGGTCACCTGTTACAGGGTAAACCCTGCAGAGATCTATGACAGTTCCCTTAATGATGCTCGCCTATTAGTTGCCTATTAGTTGCCATAACAATGGTCGTCTGTTTGCGGGTAAACCTCTAACAGAGGTATTTCTGAAAAAAACTTTTCTACTTTGAGAGCTCCTCAAATCTTTTTCCAATGACTACACCTACTTCCTGTTTTGTCTCCACCTCCAGTGGGTCTCAGCTGCGTGGGGAAGTTCCGCTGTGGTTCATCTTCTCAGTGTGTGGGCAGACCAGCTCGATGTGATGGAGTCGTGCACTGCGACAACCAGGAGGACGAACTCGGCTGTGGTGAGAAACTCACATAAACACGAAGATCACACCTCCAAACCCCACCCACATCCCTGACAAAATCTGACAGAAATGCTTTTCTAGCTGCATCTTCATTTTTCCAGTTTCTGTCAAACCCATAGTTTCGAAAAGTTTTGGTTTTGACAGCGGTTGATTCAACATTCAGACGTCCCGACTTGCAGGGTCATGCTTGGAGTAGACAGGTTTTGTCTCCATAGACTTAAGTCTTACAGCAAGTGATTCCAAAGAGGAGTACCTTCAAGTTCCACCTCCGTGGCTGGATTCATGAAATCACAATTTAACTTGAAGGTTTCAAGATCACATAAAGATGATGCCGTTGTCTTCTCATGTATTCTCTGTCTTCAATTCTTAATATATTGTATATTATGTGTCGGACCCCAGGAAGAATAGCTGCAGTTTTGCTGCAGCTAATGGGGATCCAAATAAAACTATAAACTATAATTCTGGTCCTCCGGGTCCGCTATCCTGCATGTCTTAGATGTTTCCCTGCTTCAGCCCACCCTGATTGTGTCATTAACAGACTCGTGCAGACCTTGATGACAAGCTGAGGATGATCATCGAATCAGGTGTGTTAGAGCAGGGAAACAGGACACTGGATCTTGAGGATCAGAATTGAAGACCCCTGTCATAGATTGTAAAAGATAGTGGACAAAGCGTTAAGTCACATTTATCAAGGGCGGTCATGGAGCATCTTTTTCTTCAAAGTGAGGGCGGCAAAGTTTCTTACCACTATATATATATATATATATATATATATATATATATATATATATATATATATATATATATATATATATATATATATATATATATATATTATTCTCAATAGAACATAAAAAAAACATGAAATACGTTGAAACTGAAGCATCTTTTGTTTCTGTAAAGTTGAAGTTTGAGGAGAGGAATGTTGTCTGGTGCAGGATTCTAGCTGCTCAACAGTCCTGGACCTTTGTTGCGCCTGGACATTGGCTTAATGACACATCCAGCAAGAATCTCGATTCTTGATTCTTGCTGGGTTTTTGGTTTCATGATGCTCCAGATGTTTTCTGCTGGTGAAAGGTCTGGTCGCAGGTAGAACAGCCCAGCACATTGACTCTTCTCATGGGAAATCATGCTTTTGGGATGGATGCAGTATCTGGTTCAGCATCTTCATACTGAAATATATGAGACCTTCTTGAATGTAATCCCGGACCATCCGATATGCTTCTGAACTAAGCTGACAAAAGGCTGGATGGTTCCTCTCCTCTGTAGTCTGCAGGGACACGGCCTCCATGGTTTCAAGAAGAACTTCAAATTATGGTGAACTCCCATGATGCATTCTGCAACCCTGACTGAAAAACTTTGAATAGATAATTTGTATACAAATGGTCAGATAACTGACTTGCAACTACCTTTTCCAGAATTTTAGATACAAATGAAAGGTTGCTCATAAAGTCTTCACTACTGAGAGCTGCAGGAATGCACAACTCAACAGAGTTTGTCAGCCTGGCTACAGTGCTGAACAGAAAACGTGGGTTATTTTTATTATCCTCTATCAATGATGAATAGCTAGCTGTTCTAGCTTTGCAACTGGCTTTTTTATATACTATTCTATTTCTATTTCTATACTATTTATATACATCCGCTGCTAATGTAAAACGCAAAAAACAAAGGGAAACGCACAACGAGCACACAAGCCTTGGAGATCTGTAAGAGAAAAAACAAAAAAAACAAATGAGAGCAGGCAGAGACATAAGCAGCGACCATTTCAGGTCCCTGAGACTGAATCAAAGATAGGCTACTGCGATTATCTGTCCCCCAAAACTGCGGAATGAGCATGTAGGTGAGTGAGCAGGTGTGTATGTCTATGTCATTGTGTGTGTGTAAAGCCAAAACGATGCTCTACCTGAACTGTAACTATAGTGGAGGAGAGAGGGCACAACCCCGCCACCTGAGAGACCAGAAGCCGACAAGGAAGAAACCTGAACCCAGGCCACCAGCAGCCACACGGAGGACCAAAAGAGGGCAGGAGGAAACCAGCCCCCAGCAAGCCCCGCCCCCTCCCAGCGGCGACAGAGGGAAGCCCTTGCAGGGCCTCCATGTCCACGGGAGGAGGCAGCCAGGAAACCCATGGTGATAGATCAGGACCCAGCCGAGCACGAGCCACCCGACATAGGCTGATCATGCGGCCAGGAGGACCACACCCTCCAGGCCAACGAGCCCCACCCGGCGAGAGGCCAGCTTGCCCGGAGAGACGGGGCCACCTTGACCGTCGACGCGGAAGGGCCGGCACCCACCCCAAAGAAAGCAGGCCCCCAGAGCCAAAGGAGCGCCCAGCTACAAGGGCAGCGGGGGAAATCGGAGACGGGCAGAGGGACAACGGAAGGCCCCAGACCCAGGCATACCCATTCATCCATCTATCCATCCATCCATTTTCTATTCTCTATTCCATTTTCTATTTTCTATTCCTGGTTTTTCTATGTGTGCGTGAGTCATGTAGGGGAGGGGGGGGGGGGGGGGGGGGGGGGGTGGGCAGGAGGAGAGGAGGCCGTAGCCAGAAGGCAGTAGGCGCCCACGCTCCCCGCTGGCCACCCCAGGTCGACGGGGGCCAGGCCCTCCGAGCTGGGCCAGGGCCCCACCGCACCACAGGAGCGCCCCCCCGGCGCCGCTGGAGCCCCCAGGCGGAGGGGGAGATGGCACAACATCCTACCATTCACACTAACGACAGAAAACATAGAAACCTGGGAATGACTCCCCCTGCCACCGCATCCGCCCGCACACCCCCCGGCCAGGGGAGGCCCGCCCCCACGGCCCCCACCCAGGTCACCCAGTCTAAAATGCATAGACATAATATGCATAGTATGGGGCACGCTGGAATTCTGTAATTGAGCCATGTGGATAAATCTTCACATATCTCCATCCAGAACTTCCTTACCGGTGTACAAAACCACAAAGCATGCATATAATTATCAGGGGTGTTCTCTGTGCACTGTGAACAGATATTAGAGGTGACAAAACCCATCTGGAACATCTTTTGTCCTGTATAGTGTGTTCTGTAAAGAACTTTGTACTGTATAAGTTGTAAGTTTGGATTCTTGGTCATAGTGAAAGTATTTAAACATATTTGTGACCAAAATATTTGGTTAGTGTTAAGAGAAAGGTCAGCCTCTCATTTTGAAATCGTTATCTATTGTGGACATTAACCTGTAGAGTTTCGATAGTAATTTTGAGGTGTTTAGATTAAAGGGGACCTATTATGAAAAACAGGTTTTTTCTTGCTTTAACATATATAAAGTGGTCTCCCCTCAGCCTGCCAACTCAGAGAAGGAGGAAAGCAACCAGATTCTGCAGTGTCTGTACAGCCGCTCGGATGAGCCGTCCAGTGTGATGTGGATCTACGAGCCGTTCAGATTCTGCTCCCTTTCGTTACGTAACGAAAATGCGATTTACATAGTTTGGCCTCTGATGTGTGAAACCAACCCCACAACTAACTCCGCCGGCCAGAGTTTCTTCGTAGCGGTGTGTCGCGTCAGTCAGGCAGCCAATCAGCACAGTGCCTCATTATCATAGCCCCGCCCACTCAGAATCCTGCATAGATAATGAGGTTAAAGACTGGCATCCTAAAGACATGGCTCAGAGGCTGAATTTCTAATTTATTTAGCAAAAACAATCAAAAGCTTGTTTTTAAGACATTCAAGGCCTGTTTAAAATAGGTATTAGATGCCATAATAGGTCCCCTTTAAGTAACTCTATTATCTTAGCGGGAAGTTGCAGATCCAGTTGGTTGAGTTTATATTTTTTACTTATTATGGACTTAAAGCAGCACTATGTAACTTTTCCACCTTAATATCATATTTTCACTGTGAGTCACTGTGACGGTACATCAACTTCCAACAGGTTTAATGACACCTCTGTCATGGTCTGAGGGGTCTGTATCGCCTTCACTGGCACTATGTAACTTGAAGGTGCGTGGTAGGAACCCTGCCACACTAAAAAACTACACATTTTTACGGCATTGACTGCTTTACGGCATACGTCACTTCCCCCTCCTTCCCAATTCGTAGTCGAGACGAAAATGGGCGGGGCGTGGTGGAGCGCAGAGCTCAGCAGAAGCTGGTAACCCGTTGCTGTATTGTAGCTGCCACAGCTACATAACAGACGTGGGGAAAAGATCGCTAATGGTTTAACTTTTCACCGCTTTCCTGCTTGGAGGCAGAACCACGGAGACCAAGTATCTGAGATAACAAAGAGTCGTCGGCTCGGTTGGATCGCGGCTGTAACGACCAAACATAACCTTCCACACAGTATCACAAACAAACACTCACACAGACCGTTTTTTTTTTCCTCCCTAAACCTCAAGCCTTCTATTTTATTTTGATATATAATTTACTGTCCTTAATTTTTAACTGCATTTTATAATAATAATAATAATAATAATAATAATAATAATAATAATAATAATAATAATAATAATGATAATAATAATAATACATTTTATTTGTCGGATCAAAACACGGGTTTTATTCCACACTTCTCCAGCTAAACGCAGTTGCTGGCCAGCTCTCTGCGGTGCGATTAACCCCAATCTTCAGATAAAACTAGTTTGTTGAGGAAAGGATATTAACTCTATTTGTAGCTGCAGAGGAAAAAAATTATGTCACGAGGAAAACAAAAATATTGCTCACGCCTCGGAGCCTCTTCAGCATGATATAGCAGTAAAAAAAAAAGAAAAGATAAGTAAGAGTGATACAAAACATGTACTGTATGTTGTACTATTATACAAATTTAAACAAATTGAAACACATGGCGAGTCAAACATTTACCAAAGCAGCTGCCGAACACTCCTAAACAAGGTAGCCTAAGACGTGGGTTGTGCAGAACTGCGGCAGTAAATCCTCATCGGAGCTCCACTCTTTGATAGGGATTTCATATGAACCCAAACCGTTAATAATCATTATTTTCTCCATATACTGCTCCATGGCTTCCTTGTTTAAGGTATCCCGGTAAATTCCAGTTAATTTCCAGCAGTTTAACATCTTTTTTTTTGCGTTCCGTCTGTTCACTTGGTGAAACAGAAAAGTAGTTTTGAGAGTCCGTCCCGTCTTCATTCGCTATCAAAACAAATGCACGCGACGGGACAGGATTTTTCCGGCAGTACGCGCTGGTGCTCATGGGAAACGTAGTGTTCTTTCTGGTAAAGCACTACCGCTTTTGTCCAAAGGAGCCGCCAAACTCAACAAAAGCTGAAAGTTACATTGTGCTGCTTTAAGTTGTTGGTATTCTAAAAAAAATGTTACTGCTAATTCCATTTTGAACAGTGTTAAAAGGTACAAAATGTCCACTTATGATTATATGTTGTAGACACTTTATTCCTTGGTCTCTCCATTGAGTGAAGTTCACCATCTTTTTATAATTTTTCAGGATGTCTGGGTTGTTCCATATGGGTGTGCGATCACATGGAAAAAGTGAGACTTTGGCTACTTTAAGAAAGTCCCACCAGGCTGTCAGAGTTGAGCTAATATTAATGCTTTTAAAGCATTTATGATGTTTAATGTTTTGACTGATAAATGGTAAATCTGAGATTTCCAAATCATTGCAAAACACTTGTTCTGAATCCAGCCATTGACTATCTAGTGAGTGATTTTTGCACCATTTTAAGATATACTGTAACTTATTAAATATATAGTCTGTAAGGTTGGAGAGCTAGCAAGATTTGAAAGTGGCACCTCCTCTAAGCCCCTCCCCCTCCTGTCAGCACTCCGTCCAAAGCCACGCCCCCACAAACTTTGGGGAACGCTCATTCGCAGGAGTCGAGTTTTCCAGAACATTTAGGACAGCACATTTTCAACAGAACTACCCCATGTATCATTCACCTGTAAGCAAGGCCGGTTTTAGGGGGGGGCAGGGGTGGGCTGTGCCCACCCAAACGTGCATCCTGCCCACCCAATCAAAGTTATGGGGATCCTTTATTTTTTATAATTTTATAAATCTAAAAAAATATCACAGAATATCTGTACCGTTTCTGATTGGGTGGGCACTGCGCATCATTTTTAGATACAACAATGAACGCATACCGCAAAAGTTGTGTCTCAGCGGAGGGACCCGACGTCCCAGCAAAATGAGCACAACAGAGAAGTTCAGAACAGCACACAGAGCACACACTGAAGGCTGATTTATGGTTCCGCGTTACACCAACGCAGAATGGTAAGCTTCGCCGCGTACCCTACGCCGTAGGCTACACCGTACCCTGCGGCGTAGCCGTGGCTCCAGAGCCTGCAAAGCACCGCAGCGCACCACCACCCACACCAGCACTCTCCGCCCTCGCCGGGATGGAGACGCCTCCATCCCCACGGACCCCCACACTGGGGAGGTGGTATTTTTGGCCGCGTTTTCTCGTTTTCTGCACCATTCTTCAAGCAAACGTGACTCGAGTGTGTGAAGTTTTCTGGCAAAATTTTCGACGTGACGAGTGCGCACATGGGACAGAGGAGGGCGTGGGCGGGACTTAAAATGAAGGCATCTGATTGGTTCTTTCCCCCGTGCCAATCCTCTGGTCTTCTGACCAATCCGTGCCATTCGGTGCGCAAAAAACAGATTGGTCAGAGTTTTTACAGGATTAAAGCTGTCAGAGAGGTTGGATTTATTTTAGTGATGCACCGAAATGAAAATTTGTGGCCGAAACCGAAACCGAAAATAATAATAAACACTTGGCCGAATACCGAACAATACCGAACATGGTTCTTCAGCAGTTTTTCATTTATTTTGCCAATTTTTTCACCATTGCATAAATCAAATAAATTTGATTTAGGCATGCTTTTCAAAGAAAAAAATCTTTTACAAAATTACAAGGTAGAAAATATTTATTGAACATAAAAAAATTAAAAATTTTTAATTTCCCAGCATTATGTTGTTTTGGTTCCACCTCCTGGTGAATGTTAGGTAAAATTCTTATGGGGTTAGTTTTTGGTTGGCCAACGATTTATTACGGGAGCGGCCAGTCTATTAGGTAAAATTCTTATGGGGTTAGTTTTTGGTTGGCCAACGATTTATGTAGTGCGCAACGTTACGGGACGGAGCGGCCAGTCTATTACCTTATTTTACAACGCCGTTATTAATTGTTCGGTTTTTTTCCCCACTTATTCCACCGAACACCGAAAGTGTTTTTTTGCCATTTTCGGCCGAACAATTTCGGTTACCGAACAATCGGTGCATCACAAATTTTTTTTTTCCTTTTTCTGAACACATTATTCACTGGCTACTCTAGGGATGGAAGGACCATTTCACCCAGTATAACAATAAATGTTTTTGAATACGATTACAGACTATACCTTTAACTAAGAAATAATACTGGAAGTCTAAACTTCCACAGTCTCTGGATTTTTGTAATGTCTTTAAGCTAATATGTGGTGTTTTATTTTTCCACAGACATTTTGACAGATAATTTAATCCAGTGACTTAAACCAAGTGGAAGGGGGTTTGAAGGGTATCATTGAAAAAAGATAATTTATTTTTGGTAAAACCATCATTTTGATGGTGACAATTCTCCCCATGAGTGAAATGGGAAGAGAGTTCCATCGGGTAAGATCATCCTCTATTTTTCTTAAGATCTGAACATAATTTAATTTTGGGGAGATGTTTCTGCCTAGATATCTAATGTTTTCTGATTGTAATTTAGTAGTGGCTGTATTCTGGAAATTGAAGTTGATGCACAAAACTGTGGATTTGGACCAGTTGATAGCGTAGTCAGACAGAAATGAAAATCAATCTATGAGTGCAATTGTCTGCGATAGTGAGGTTTTGTGAGTTCTGGAGGAAGAGTAGTACATCATCATCATAAAGACTTATCTTGTGATCTAATGTTTTGCATTGTATGCCTTTAATATTTTGGTTTTGCTTAATAGTAGCTGCTAAGGGCTCAATAAATATTGCATCTAAATATGAGTGAAGCACATCTTCAGTGTTACTTACAAGGATATCAACATCTGGAGAGGTGAAACCGAGGTCACTGGCCTCAACTACTTCACTATGTTCCACTGTGGTGAGATGAGCGATGTCCTCCCTAAATTTAGCAATAGCTTCATCGGATAAACATCTGCTACCTCCTATTTTACACTTTAACGTTGACAAGGTTAAATGTAAACGTTAATAAATAGTGGTCAGACAAGGACGAAATCGAGGGTATGATTACAACGGTGTGTCGGTTTGTTTACTTTTTGTGAAATGCCCATTGATTCTAGAACAGAATTAAAAGCTAACTTAACAGTATTGA
Organism: Cololabis saira; assembly: GCF_033807715.1. NCBI lineage: Eukaryota > Metazoa > Chordata > Actinopteri > Beloniformes > Belonidae > Cololabis > Cololabis saira. The sequence continues at coordinate 710,310 of NC_084592.1, read as the reverse complement.
TGTCAACAACCGTAAGACACTGGACAACGGCTATGTGGAACCACAACACTTCAAATGACACTTGATACAACTCATGACAACATCCTGAATCTGAACAATCTGAACAAAAACAAGCATCTGAGTAAGACAAAAATTATGATATTTGGTAACAGAAAAATAAATCACCAAGCACAGATACAGATAGAGGGGGTTGAGATAGAAAGAGTACTAGAAATTAAATTCCTCGGGGTGATAATAAATGACAGGATTTGCTGGAAGTCTCACATCAAATACATCTGCACTAAAATATCTCAAAGCATTTCTGTAATGACCAAAGCAAGGCACTTTTTAGATAACAAATCACTCCACACTCTGTTCTGTTCACTGGTCTTACTTATTTAAACTACTGCATAGAGGTGTGGGGCAATACATACAAAAGTTCACTAGAGCCACTATTCATACTGCAGAAAAGCCATAAGAATAATTCACAAGGTCGGTTATCTTGAACACACCAATCCATTATTTGTAAAGTCTAAAATGACAAATATGTATGATATGGTAGAATTCCAAATAGCACAATTTCCATACAAAGCCAGGAACAATTTATTACCAAATCACTTACAGAAACTGTTTCATGAAAGAGATGGAGGGTATGATTTAAGGGAAACATTAAATTTCAAGATTCAGCAATATCGAACTAAAATGAAAAGATTCTGCATAACACATAATGGAGTAATATATATATATATATATATATATATATATATATATATATATATATATATATATATATATATATATATATATATATATATATATATATATATATATATATATATATATTGGGACCATTGGGACTATTGGGACCATCACAGGAGCCGGAACAGACCGGGGCTGGTGCCGACGTCGTCTTCCCTGGGGCTGAACACACCTGGGCCCCCCTCGAGCCAGGCGTGTTCACCAGAAGGGGGGAAGAGGCTGGGGTGCGTCCGAGACCACCTCAGGAACAGAGTGAGGTGTGTGCAGGACCCCCACAAGAACAGGAACAGGCTGGGGCTGGCGCCAACGTCGTCTCCCCTGGGGTTGAACACACCTGGGCCCCCCTCGAGCCAGGCGTGTTCAACACGGCACATGTTCTTCGCCGACTCCCGGCAGAAGAACTCAAGCAGACTCAAGAAACTACAGGAACGATGGACAAAAATGATAGCTATGAGATGTTTATATTAAATAAAAATGGTAATGGAGAAAGAGAGGCAGGGAAAAGGAGAGGAGAAGAAGGGTGAGAGGCATGTCGGTGCCCCCCTGCAGCATAAGCCTATAGCAGCATATCTACCGCAAAGCTATATTTGAGACTAACTATTATAGTTTTGTTCTATAGCTGCAACTATGACTACTGACTCTAACACACTAGAGTTTACACTACCTAGAGATTTACCAACGCCAGCTAGAGGTTTACTAAACACTAACTATAGGCTTTACTAAACAGAAAGGTTTTAAGTTTAGTTTTAAAGGTGGAGGTGGTGTCAGCCTCCTTAACCCAGATTGGAAGTTGGTTCCAAAGTAATGGTGCCTGATAGCAGAACGCCCGCCCTCCAAATCTACATTTAGATACTCTAGGAACTACGAGTAAACCTGCACCCTGGGAGCGGAGAGCTCTGCCAGGAACATAAGGCACTATCAAATCTTGTAAATACTGCGGAGCTAAGCCGTTTTGGGCTTTATATGCAAGTAATAAAATTTTAAATTGAATTCTGAATTTTACAGGTAGCCAATGGAGCGACGCTAACACTGGAGAGACATGGTCTCTCCTGCTGATTCCTGTCAGCACTCGTGCTGCTGCATTCTGGATCAGCTGGAGCCTATTCCGCAAATTACTTGGACATCCTGCTAACAACACATTACAGTAATCCAGTCTAGAAGATACAAACGCATGAACTAGTTTTTCTGCATTACTCTGCAAGAGGATTTTCCTAATTTTTGCAATATTACGGAGATGGAAAAACGCTATTTTACAAACCTGATTAACAAACGACAAATCCTGATCGAAAACAACACCAAGGTTTCTCACAGTTGCACTGGAAGCCATCGCAACACCATCTACTCCCTTCCTAAGATGCTCTGGACCAAGAATGATAAGATTTTGGTAGGCTATGTTCGGAAAAAGGGTTCAAAGTTCAAGGCCTCTCATAAAACCAATGTGTAATGTAACTGAGTTTTTGTGTATTATATGTATCTATAATCTATCTAGATAAATAGATGGAACAGAATATGCGTTAACTCTGACAGCCCTATTGCAAACACACCTGTCCCTACATGCCTGTACTTCCACTCTTGTGCCCACATACACAGCTTTACCAACACACCTGTCCCCATACACATGTACTTCCACATCTGTGCCTACATGCACACCTTTACCAACACACCTGTCCCATACAAACCTGTAGATGAATGTCTGTCTGTTTTAGTCCGTTTAAGTGGCAGGAAATCAGTCCTGCAGGTCCAGAAACAAGGAGAATGGAGGACGGTCTGCTCCGAGGACTGGAACAACCAATTGGGTGTCTCGGCCTGTACACAGCTGGGATACTCCAGGTACTCCAGATCTGCTCATCTTAGGTCTCTAGTTTTTAAGGGATCATGCACTGAAGCTGCTTTTTTTTTATCTCCACCTGGAGACACCAAAGTTAGGTTTATGGGTTTAGGACTGTAAAACAATGTCAAATAAGTACCTTGACAGATACAGATATTGAGAATACTGAGTTCTCATTTCAAGAAACATACCGTCTTTTCTCCATTCTGATTGGATTTATGAACTGTTGTTTTTTCTATTGGCTGTGAAGATTCCATAGAGGTGTCAATCATCCAGATCCATCATTGTTCCTGAGATTTCTTCTTGTTCAAACACCCACAGCTCAGCAGCTGTTCCACATGGAGGTGCTAGAGCAACCCAAAGAGGTCACTGGTACAAACAAACCCAAAACCGTTCCTTTATAAAGGAATCAATACATTTCATGACTTTTTTTAAAACTGTTTTAAAATGTAATTCCTGAAAAACCTCAATGACAGGTCTGACTAAATGTAGCAAAAGTCTATCTGAACCTCTTCGAAAACTTCTAAAGCCTCTAAACCAGGAAGATCAATGGTGAGGTGATCTAGCATTTAGCAACAAAGAGCTAAATGTATTTGTCTAAGCGTGCCACAGTTGATGTCAATTTAACTAGTCTTCAAACTTAAGTCTACACTACGTCTTTGATACAGCATACATACATAAATACATTTATTCAAGCACACTTCACAGTTGCTCAGACATACTCATTTTATGTTAGACACATCATTTTCAAATTTGCAAGACAAGCGTCATTGTGAAGAGGGTTGAACTGGAGGTCTTTGATAATAACACATTTTTTTCACACTCTCCAGAGATTTAAAAATGAATAAATAAAACGCTGGATAGAAATTACACAGAACAGGGGACAGTTATGTTGAAAGGATGGAAATTCAATTCAATTCAATTCAATTCAATTCAATTTTATTTATATAGCGTCCAATACAACAAAAGTTGTCTCTAGACTAGGGATGCCCCGATACCGATACTGGTATCGGTATCGGGGCCGATACTGCCCTATACTTGTAGTTACTAGTTACCGCCGCTAGGGGGAGACGTTGAGCCGCCCCGCGGCTCCCCGGGCCTGGCAGCGTGGCTGAGCAGCAGCTCTGTGGCTGTAGCCAGCTGTTCCATGTTTCAGTAAATTATATCTTCCTTAATTATACAAACTGGACAAGCCTTACTCACAGGGAACTTTATTAAACACTCCACGTAACTCCCAGTACGACATAAACAATCCCATTGTTCCATTCCGGTTAGCCGTTAGCCGCGTTAGCAGCGTTAGCCGCGTTAGCCGCGCCGACAGTCCACAGTCTGTCTTGCTTCTGTCGTCGTCCCTTATTTTGAAATATGTCCACCCTGCTGACTGTATAGAGTATCTTTGACTCTATATAACCGGACTGTAAGAATGGGATTGTTTATGGTCTTCTTCTTCTCTGTTTTATTGGCGGATCGCGCTACCAACTTTAAGGTGCATACCGCCACCTACTGTACAAGAGTGTGTAAAATCATTTCATTTAGCCTGTTTTTTAAATTCTATTTGATTGTTTATGTTGTTTCCAGAAGTGGGTAGAGTAGCCAAAAATTGTACTCAAGTAAAAGTACTGTTACTTCAGAATAATATGACTCAAGTAGAAGTAAAAAGTAGTCATCCAAATAATTAGTTGAGTAAAAGTAAAAACATACTAGGTGAAAAAACTACTCAAGTACTGAGTAACTGTTGAGTAACATCCATCCATCCATCCATCCATCGTCCGCCGCTTTATCCGTTCCCGGGTCGCGAGGGCAGCAGCTTCAGCAGGGATGCCCAGACTTCCTTCACCCCAGACACTTCCTTCAGCTCCTCCGAGGGGAGTCCGAGGCGTTCCCAGGCCAGCCGAGAGACATAGTCTCTCCAGCGTGTCCTGGGTCTTCCCAGGGGTCTCCTCCCGGTGGGACATGCCTGGAACACCTCCCTAGGGAGGAGGGACATGCCTGGAACACCTCCCTAAGAAGGCGTCCAGGAGGCATCCGGTACAGATGCCCAAGCCACCTCAGCTGACTCCTCTCAATGTGAAGGAGCAGCGGCTCGACTCCGAGCTCCTCCCGGGTGACCGAACTACTCACCCTATCTCTAAGGGAGCGTCCAGCCACCCTACGGAGGAAACTCATCTCGGCCGCTTGTATCCACGATCTTGTCCTTTCGGTCACTACCCAAAGTTCGTGACCATAGGTGAGGGTAGGTGCGTAGATTGACCGGTAAATCGAGAGCTTCGCCTTTCGACTCAGCTCCCTCTCCACCACGACGGACCGGTACATCGACCGCATAACTGCGGACGCTGCACCGATCCGTCTGTCAATCTCCCGCTCCATCGTTCCCTCACTCGTGAATAATATCCCGAGATACTTGAACTCCTCCACCTGAGGCAGGACTTCTCCACCCACCCGGAGAAGGCACGCCACCCTTTTCCGATGGAGAACCATGGCCTCGGTTTTGGAGGTGCTGATTTTCATCCCTGCCGCGTCGCACTCGGCCGCAAACCGCCCCAGCACATGCTGAAGGTTCCGGTCTGATGAAGCCAACAGGACAACATCATCTGCAAAAAGCAGAGATGAAATCCTGAGGTTCCCAAACCGGAACCCCTCCGGCCCCTGGCTGCGCCTAGAAATCCTGTCCATAAAAATTATGAACAGGACCGGTGACAGGGCAGCCCTGCCGGAGTCCAACATGCACCGGGAACAAGTCTGACTTACTGCCAGCAATGCGAACCAGACTCCTACTCCGATCATACAGAGACCGGACAGCCCTTAATAGAGGGCACCGGACTCCATACTCACTGAGCACCCCCCACAGAATGGCACGAGGGACACGGTCAAATGCCTTCTCCAGATCCACAAAACACATGTAGACTGGTTGGGCAGTTGGGTTGGGCAGGCTGGTTGAGTAAAATCTGAAGTACAAAATAATCATCTTAAGGCAAATTAAATAAATAAATAAAATAAATAAAAAATAAAAAATAGCTAAATTAAATTAATCTTAAAGTAAATTCAAGTACTTTAATAAATAATAAAATAATAACAGAATAAAAAAAAAATTAAGCACAAGTAGCACAAAATTTCAAGCCTTTGTACTTTTCTTTTTTAACCAGGCAGAACTAGAACAAGCCCATGAACTCATAGAAACTCTGGGTGTTTGAGTCTGTGTAAATGTGACAAAACATGCAAAAACAAAAATTTTTCCCTAAAGAATCACTCAGTGATGTCATGAGATTGACACGTACGTGGATAAAAGGGATAAAAGAAAAGTAACAGCTCAACGTAGCCTAATGTAGTGGAGTAAGAGTAAAAGTTTCTTCTTCACAAATCTACTCAAGTAAAAGTAAAAAGTATAGTGATTCAAAACTACTCCTAAAAGTACAACATTTCCCAAAACTTACTCAAGTAAATGTAACAGAGTAAATGTAACTCGTTACTACCCACCTCTGGTTGTTTCACACGGACGGCTTCAGGTGAAGCACCACACATGCGCAGTTGATGTACCTGCGATGAGACTAAAGCGGGGAGGAAAGCCCCGCTGGCCGAGTTTCGTTTAAAATTGAATTTCTGTTGCAAATAAAACCTGTCTTCCAATTCATTGCATTTTTCATTGCATTTTTAGCCTAGTTATTTTTGTGGTAGAAGTATCGGATCGGTACTCGGTATCGGCGAGTACACAAATTAAAATACTCGTACTCGTACTCGGTGTGAAAAAAATGGTATCGGGACATCCCTACTCTAGACGCTTTCCAGAGACCCAGAACATAAACCCCTGAGCAATTATTACATAAACAATGGCAGGTAAAAACTCCCGTAGTGGGAGAAAAACCTTAAGCCAAACAGTGGCAAGGAAAAACTCCCCTTTAGGAGGGAAGAAACCTTGAGCAGGACCAGGCTCATTAGGGGGGACCCTCCTGCCGAGGGCCAGACTGGGGGTCGGGGACGTCAACAGCGCACAGCAGGCAGGTGGAAGCAGCAACGGGATGGCCGGGGATGGGGACCACAGGCCAGCACGCAGCTCCCGAAGCTCCGGCCCAATCAGCAAGTCCCAGGTTGGGGTGCAGGGTCGGGGAAAGGTTGAGAAGGGGCAGGGCCAGGGAGAGGAAATATGTAGACCTGGTGATATTACTGCTGGAACTGAAGCCCAGTGAGTAGGAATGGGTTTTTCGATAAAGATTTCATAGCAGCTACAGTTCCAAGTGTTTTTAATGGTCAGCTGTTCCAGATGTTGTGTCACTACAGAAAAGAACCAGGCACATCTGTTTCTGAGTCTGCATCTCGAGAGTCCAGGATAACTGTGGACCTTAGTGCAGACTTGTGTACAAAAATATAGAAGTACACACACTATGGTGTTTAAAAACAAGCAACAAAACATTACTACCTGTTTTAAAGTAGACTGGAAACCAGTGATACTGGATATTAATCTGGTAATTATTCTGGTATTAACCAGAAGTGGAGTGATACCAGACATAGAGTAATACCAGAACTGGAGTAATACCGGAACTGGAGTGATACCAGAACTACAGTGATGCCATAACTGGAGCAATACCAGAACTGGAGTGATACCACACATAGACTAATACCAGAGTGATACCAGAACAAGAGTGATACCGGAATTGGAGCAATAACAGAACTAGAGTGATACCAGAACTGGAGTGATACCAGGCTGGAGTGACACCAGAAGTAGAGTATTACCAGAACTGGAGAGATACTGGAACTACTAGTGAGAAGAGAAGAGGGCCAAGCACCGATCCATGTGGCACCCCTGTTGCCAACTCATGCAAACTGGACAACTGTCCTGGCCATGACACTCTGAAGGATATTCCTGCGATGTAAGACATGAACCACAAGAAGACAGGTCCTGAAATACCAAGCTTTGAGAGTGTGGAGAGAAGGATGTGGTGGTCTTTACAAGTATGACTTGACTTTGGCCAACAGTCATAGCTGGAAGAGGCTGGGCTTTTTTTCAGAAACACTTTTGTCGGAATAGTAAGCAGAAGCATCTCAAGAAAACAAATGAATTTACATCTACTGAAAAAAAAAAAAAAACATACAAAATGTGTTCAAAAAACTTTCAGTGGCTGTCACGATGCTGATGTGAGTCTGGCCTCTCGAATATAGAAAGGTTTTTCAGCTGTTTTTGGTTTTCTCTCAGGTACGTGGAGTCCGTCTTTGTCTCTCTGACAGCCGTTGAAGAGGACCTTCAGACCAACCTGGTTTCCTTCAACATTAGTCAGCCAGAGATCATTAAACTCCAGAACCTTCCAGTTTTCAGGTATGACCCACTCCCCCTCGTTGAGACAATGAAGACTGAATGTGGTAACTTTTAGGGATAACTGACCGTCAGGTTAGAGTTCAGTGTTCAACTGCAACTAATTGACCCTTTGTCAGCCTTCTGATTGGTCCCTAACTAACCAACCAGAAAATTTTCCATTCCTACATCCGGGGCAGTATATCCGTTTGGACAAAACAGCCGTCTGTCTCTTTCACATTAATGGGAAAAGCCTAGTTTTTACTTGACTTGTATCAAAATGTAAATCACTGGATTATTTTTTCAAACTTTGTTTCAGTTCCGGAATAGGCGTGGTGCCGGAAGAGGCGTGGTTGAGGTGTGGTCCTGCTCCTGAAACTCGCTGGTTAAGCTTCAAATCTTAAAATGGTTAAGCGGTATGCTTGGGACACTTGTAAAAGTGACACCCGCTACCCAAACAGAATCACAGGAATACAATTTATCCCAAAACGAACGGTACATTACAAAAAATGTCTGCTTTGGATGAAGCTATGTTGACGGCCACACCTTCCACCATGCTATTAGCTAAACTAATCAATTTTCTAAACTCACTCCATGGTACCCAAAGTGTTCCTTTTTATTTACATCTTGTTGCTGTTGATTTTCTTTGGTACATTAATTACAAATAAAGGGATGTAAAACCCTGTTTTTACAATGGAAGTAGACGGGAGAGATGACAGTTTTGTCCGACCAAGCTACAGGAAGTGATCAAACACAAAACAGTTGTAGTTTTTGTCATTCATCTCCGTAGTCTCACTAAATAGCAAGTTTTTTGGAAACATGTAGCAGGTCTGAAATGTAATTAAAGATGTGTATTCACATATGACTGTAATGTTTTCCTCAATGTTTGTATTGGATAATGTGACCTTCTTCCCGTGTCATCACAGTAAGAGCCAGTGCAGCAGTGGGATGGTAACCACTTTGAAGTGTCTGGGTGAGAAAACTGTAACCTGAGTGGTTTTTCTGCTTTTGTTGACAGGATTTAACAGGAGGTGGGCATACCTGTTGAGTTTCCTGCATGCTGTGATTTTTTTTTTGTTGAGTTTGTTGTAATGACTTAGATGGAACAGTGTGTGTGTGTGTGTGTGTGTGTGTGTGTGTGTGTGTGTGTGTGTGTGTGTGTGTGTGTATGAGTGTCTTGATGATGTCACCAGGTTTGTCATATCCTTGACTCAGGAGAAACTAAAACTTCGCCATTACCTTCAACTGTATAGCCCCAGTTCACAAGTTCAGAACAGTCCAGTCAAACACAGTCCAGCGCAGTTTAAATATATTCCAGTTGAGTCCAATACTTCATTCCTCTATGGACCACTATGGTCCAGATCCAGACCTGCGGTTCCTCTACTGACCACTAGGGCCTGTATCCTGACCTGCAGTTCAATTCAATTCAATTCAATTTTATTTATAAAGCGTCTATTACAAAAGGCGCTGTCCAGAGACCCAGAACATGACCCCAGAGAAATTATTACATAAACATTGGCAGGTAAAAATCCTAAACGCAACAGTGGCAAGGAAAAACTCCCTTTTAGGAGGGAAGAAACTTTGAGAAGGACCTGGATCATTAGGGGGACCCTCCTGCTGAAGACCAGCTGGGAAGAACAGGGAAAGAGAGAACAGAAAGAGCGAATGAAGAACAGAGAGAGGAGAAATACAGACACAATGGCTAACTGGTGCACTACAGGGATGAATATATGGGTTTAGGACTGTAAAACAATCTCAAATAAGTACCTTGACAGATACAGATATTGAGAATACTGAGTTCCCATTTCAAGAAACATACCATCTTTTCTCCATTCTGACTGGATTTATGAACTGTTGTTTTTTCTATTGGCTGTAAAGATTCCATAGAGGTGTCAATCAGACACTGGGGTGGTTAGAGGGTGAAACTGCGAGTCAGGATGTCAGTAGGTATCCAACAGACATCCACACAGACAAGTGGGATGATCAGAGGGTGGGACTGCAGGTCAGCATGCAGCTCCTGAAGCTCCGGCCAGCAAACATGCACAAAAGAGAAAAGGAGGGGGCAGACCAGCACAACAAATGGGTACAATGATGGTTATGAGATACGTATAATTAATAAGTGAGAAAGGAAAGAGAAGGGGTGGATCATGTTGGCGTCCCCCTGCGGGGTAGCTCTATAGCAGCATATCTAAAATGGAGCTCTGTTTAAGACCAGCTGCTGTAGTCTTGACCTGTAGCTGCACACTAGAGTTTACACCAACTAGAGGCTTTACTGAACACTAACGTTTTGAGTTTGGTTTTAAAGGTGGAGGTGGTGTCAGCCTTCCTAACCTAAATTGGATGTTGGTTCCATAGTAACAGTGCCTTATAGCAGAAGACGCGTCCTCCAGACCTGCATTTGGATACTCCGGAACTACGAGTAAACCTACACTCTGAGAACTGAGGACTCTGTTAGGACAGGAGGAACTATCAGGTCTTGGAGAAACCAGGAGTTTGGCCATTAAGAGCCCTATATGCGAGTCCGCGAGCAGGTCTTACTCATATCGTGGAGCTAGGCCGTTTTGGGCTTTATACGGTTTTACGGGGAGCTGATGGAGGGAGGCTAACACTGGAGGTGGTATCTCTTGTTGATTCCCGTCAGCATTCACACTGCTGCATTTTGGATCAGCTGGAGGATATTCAGAGAATTACTTGGACATCCTGCTAAAAATACATTACAGTAATCCAGTCTAGAAGATACAAATGCGTGAATTAGTTTTTCCAAATCAATGTGATATTATGGAGATGAAAAAAAACACTGTTGGGAGACAAAGGTTTAATTAAAAGTCTGGTGGAGGTGGGTAATAGAAGGATTAACTTGTCTCTGAAAACATGGTTAACTGTTATAGCACAGAATGACATGCTCAAGCAGGTAAAAATCTTGAAATGGTGTTGTTATGATGTTGATTTTGCTCCAAACCAAATGGATGGCACCTATAAGAGATGGGCTAAACAGGGTCTCTCCTTCACGCCCACAACTATAAAAGCGTTTAACTGCATGCGAGCGTCCGACTATTGCATCGCACTGCGTGACATCATACGCTCTCTGTCCGTCTCCCTCCAGCAGCTGCCACTTTATTGAGGTTTTTGTAGTGAAATGAGGAGGAATCATAGAGATAACTTCTCATTTCAACTAACTGGATCAGCCGTTCCCCGGCTTTCAACCGGCTTTCAACGCGAGCGACAGGAAGAAAATAGAAGCAGGGCCTCCGACAAATGTTCAGCTCAGTTTCTGACGCTCGCTAATATCGCATGCATGACACGGTGTAAAGACTGTTTTATGGTTCCGCGTTACACCAACGCAGACCCTACGCCGTAAGGTATGGCATTTTTTCGTAGCGGTGTATTGCATCATTCAGACAGCCAATCAGCACAGAGCCTCATTATCATAGCCCCGCCCCCTCAGAATCCCTCATAGATAATTAGGTTAGAAACGGTAAAGATAAAGACATGGCCCAGAGGCTGAATTTCTAATTTATATAAAAAAAACAATCAAAAGCTTGTTTTTAAGACATTCAAGGCCTGTTTAAAATAGACATTAAATGCCATAATAGGTCCCCTTTAAATTTTATTGTCCTGCCGATGGAGGCCCAAATCTTCCATCGCAGGACCCTTTCATACCGCACTCTTCCATTTTTTTTATTGTAAGCATCTCATAGCCATCATTTTTGTCCATCGTACTTGTAGTTTCTTGTGCTGGCCCCCCTTTTTTCTCTTTTGTGTATGTTTGCAGGCCGGAGCTTCGGGAGCTGCGTGCTGGCCTGCTTAAACCTGCTTTAAGCCCACTCCTATTCGCTATTGTGATGGAGCCTCTATCAATTGCTTAGCAATCTCATCCTGAGATATGTGGTATAGTCAGAAATGGTGTGGAACAGAGGGTGGCGCTCTACGCAGATGATCTTTTGTTGTTATTGTCTGACTTGCCACGTTCGATTCCTTCAGCCCTCTCAATCTTAGAAACATTTAGCAGATTATCTGAATATAAATTAATTTTTAGCAAGAGTGAGATGTTTACAGTTTGTGGAGGGGCAGATTCAAACTTACTTTTGCGTGAAAATTTGCCATTTAAGATCTCAAACTCTGGCTTTATTTATCTTGGAGTATTTTAGTTTGCCAAAACTTACTCTTTTTAGGAAAAACTTTCTTTGTCTGCTCTCAAGAATTAAACAAGATTTTGAGCGATGGTCTCGACTAAATCTTTCTATATCTGCCAGGATAAATGCAGTTAAAATGAACATTTTTCCGCGCTTTTTAAACTTCTTTCAATTAATTTCTATTTTCCTTCCTCTTTAGTTTTTTCGTAAAGTAGATTATTTTTATTTTTTTATTTTATTTGGAACGGGAAAACCCCCTGGTTGCGCCGGCAAATTTTACAGGTCCAAAGCTATAGGCGGGATGGTATTACCAAACTTTCTTTATTATTATTGGGCAACAAATATTAGAAATTTGACCTTTTGGGTTAATTATGGAGATATTGAGGCTCCTCCATCATGGTTGCTTCTGGAAGCGAATTTTGTTCACCCGACTTAATCTGTCTTTTTTTAGTTAGTTAGTTAGTTAGTTAGTTAGTTAGTTAGTTAGTTAGTTAGTTATACTGGTAATGCTATGGTGGCCTCTAGAAGCCAGAGAAGCTCCACCCTGTCTAGTGAAAAGAAGCCGCCTGCTCACTCCTCAGGTTAAGAAGGAGACCTGAGCTCAGTGTAGGGTCCTCCCGGGGTTGGTAGAGGGAGCAATGCCCAGGACTGACTTAGGAAGGAGCAGGGGGTGATAAAATGGGAAAAAAACGGGATAAAAATATTTACATTTTTTTTTTTAAATCTCAAGAACGGTGAGTAAAGATCCCAGAAACACACGGGGACCTAGTGAATGACCTGCAGAGAGCTGGGACCAGAGTAACAAAGGAACCATCAGTAACACACTACGCCACCAGGGACTCAGATCCTGCAGTACCAGACATTTCAAGGTCCTGGAATAGCCTAGCCAGTCTCCAGATATCAACCCCATAGAAAATCTTTGGAGGGAGTTGAAAGTCCGTGTTGCCCAGCGACAGCCCCAAAACATCACTGCTCTAGAGGAGATCTGCATGGAGGAACGGACCAATCACTGCTCTAGAGGAGATCTGCATGGAGGAACGAACTAATCACTGCTCTAGAGGAGATCTGCATGGAGGAACGGACCAATCACTGCTCTAGAGGAGATCATGGAGGAACGGACCAATCACTGCTCTAGAGGAGATCTGCATGGAGGAATGGACCAATCACTGCTCTAGAGGAGATCTGCATGGAGAAATGGACCAATCACTGCTCTAGAGGAGATCATGGAGGAACGGACCAATCACTGCTCTAGAGGAGATCATGGAGGAACGGACCAATCACTGCTCTAGAGGAGATCTGCATGGAGGAACGGACCAATCACTGCTCTAGAGGAGATCATGGAGGAACGGACCAATCACTGCTCTAGAGGAGATCTGCATGGAGGAACAGACCAATCACTGCTCTAGAGGAGATCATGGAGGAACGGACCAATCACTGCTCTAGAGGAGATCATGGAGGAACGGACCAATTACTGCTCTGGAGGAGATCTGCACGGAGGAATGGAGCAATCACTGCTCTAGAGGAGATCTGCATGGAGGAACGGACCAATCACTGCTCTAGAGGAGATCATGGAGGAACGGACCAATCACTGCTCTAGAGGAGATCTGCACGGAGGAACGGACCAATCACTGCTCTAGAGGAGATCTGCATGGAGGAACGGACCAATCACTGCTCTAGAGGAGATCATGGAGGAACGGACCAATCACTGCTCTAGAGGATATCATGGAGGAACGGACCAATCACTGCTCTAGAGGAGATCATGGAGGAACGGACCAATCACTGCTCTAGAGGATATCATGGAGGAACGGACCAATCACTGCTCTAGAGGAGATCATGGAGGAACGGACCAATCACTGCTCTAGAGGAGATCATGGAGGAACAGACCAATCACTGCTCTAGAGTAGATCATAGAGGAACGGACCAATCACTGCTCCAGAGGAGGTCATGGAGGAACGGACCAAAATACCAGCAACAGTGAGGAAAACCTTGTTAAGACTTACAGAAAACGTTTGATCTCCCTCATTGCCAACAAAGGATATATAACAAAGTTTTGAGATGAACTTTAGTCATTGACCAAATACTTATGTTCCACTATAATTTGCAAATACATTCTTTAAAAATCAGACAATGTGATTTTCTGGATTTTCTTTTTTCATTTTGTCTCTCTTAGTTGAGATATACCTGTGATGAAAATGACAGGCCTCTCTTATCTTTTTAAGTGAGAGAACTTTCACAACTGGTGTCTGACTAAATACTTTTTTTTTTACATGTCTGAAAAACTGAATTTGTGACAGTTTAAGACAATTGTGATCTTTTGAAAGGGAAAGGAAAATCAGAGTATGGACCTATTTCCTGGAAGGAAAATACGGGGGTCCTTGTAAAGAAGGCTCAGTCTAGGCTTTTCTTTCTAAGGAAACTTAGATCCTTTGACATTAGCCCAAGGCTGCTAGGCATTTTCTACCAGGGCATTCTGGCTAGTGTCTTATTGTATGCTGTTCTGTGCTGGGGAGGCAGTATACCTATTGACGACAAGAACAGGATTAATAAAATAATCAAGAGGGCTGGCTCAGTGATTGGTTTTAACCCAGATAAGCTTGAGGTAATAGTGGAGAAGAGAACAAGGACCAAGTTGTAAACAGTCCTCCTCTATGATAACCACCCACTCCACAATATATTTAAGGATCTTAAAAGCTCCTTCAGTGAGCGGTTAGTGATGCCTCGGTGTTCTACTGAACGACTCAGACGCTCCTTTGTTCCTGCAGCAGTCAGATATTTTAACCACAAATAGCGGCTGTCTATTGTTGTTGTTGTTGTTGTTGTTGTTTTTTAATCTTCTGGAGGTGTATATTTTCTTATATTTATTTATTTATCCTTGCCTATATTCATATCAATTTAAATCACTTGCTTTGAGCAGCCTACTCTGTTGTATGAAGTATCCAATCATGTTGATAAGCTTTGTGCAATGGTATGGAAATGTTTGTATTGTTTGTTAAGTGGATGTTTGTGTTTTTATTGCGTGGCAAAGCAGTTTCCCCTTGGGGATCAATAAAGTTTTCTAATCTAATAACTACACCGTTGATGTAAAACGTGTGTTCTCATGACATCTTCACTTCATGGTCCTGAGCTAACTTTCATGTTAACTGAGATTTTCTTCCTTTTCTCATAAATCATGATCCAGTATTTCTGTCTCCAGAGTGTGGTTCCAGGCCTCAGTACCGCAGCCGGATTGTTGGTGGGAACATTTCAGAATCGGGTCAGTTCCCCTGGCAGGTCAGCCTCCATTTCAGGAGTGTACATCTGTGTGGAGGCTCCATCATCTCCACCTTCTGGATCCTGACAGCAGCTCACTGCGTGTATGGGTGAGCACCAGTCACAGCAGATCAGAACCTCCTGATACTGGTCAGAACTTTCCAACACAAACTAAAACCATCTCACATAGGTTGAAACCATATCACTTAGATCAGAACCATCTCACACAGATCAAAACCTTTCTTACTTCGATCAGAACGTTATTACTTAGATCTTAGTTTCTGTCAACAAGCGGCAGAAGTAAAACCATTGTTCAGGCTGATTTTTGTAAAGAGTTCATGTACCCCACTGTTTTTCTCATTGCTATGCTAGTGTTGAGATTTTCACTACATTACTCTACCCTGTAAGGGGACATATCCATCTTTTCTGGTTAACCTTAGTTTTAAATCCACATGTTCTGCTATGTTGGCTTATTTGTTCAGTGATCAGTTCAACACTTTTTGTGAGAACGGCACAGAACTGCCAGGGGTTCTGGACAGCCAATTAAAACAATAAATAACAAAACACAAAGTTCTGAAGTGTGCTATGACATGAGCGGACAACTGCTTGTGTCCCTTTTGTTCATCTCCCTGTACCAATTTCTCCTTGTCCTCTCCAAACCTGGGATGAGGAGCACTGCACTCTGAAGACTGTTTTCTTCCTTATAAACATTGATGTTAATATCTGTGTGAACTGACATAGATGTCTCCTCTTAGTGGCTTAAGTCCTGCTGTGTGTGGTCAGGTTTGAAAACTCCTCCTTATGGACGGTACATGCGGGATTGACTGAGCAGCTGATCCACAGAGCCCAGTCCCTGGCTGTGAAGAACATCATCTACCATGCTCGGTACCGGCCCAAAGGACTGGACTATGATATTGCCCTGATGAAACTGGAAAGGCCCCTCAGTTTTAACGGTATTAGCACTTTTTCCTGAGAATGATCATCAAATATATCAGATGGAGACAAATTCAGTGGAAAACAATTCCTTTTCCGGGGGAACCAGTCGAGGTGGTTCATCTGGTTAGGAAGTCTCCTGGACACTTCCCAGGGGAGACGTTTCAGACATGTCCAAGCAGGAGGAGTCCCCGAGGCAGACCCTGTCCTGGGTCTGCCTCTGGGGGGATTATATCTCTCTGTTGGTCTTCCAATATCAGTGTGCTCCTCAAAGATCTGAAGGAGGTGGATGGAGAGATGGATGCCACCTGAACCTGGATTGGAGGTTGATTAAATATAAACTTAAATAAATAAATCCACTAATGTAAATATACAGTACAGACAAACAGTTTGGACACACTTTCCCATTTGTTTGAATGAGAAGGTGTGTCCAAACTTTTGGTATGTACTTATATTTATGTAGAAAGGGTTGTGGGGAAACTGATCTCACTTTTAACCAGTAATGTCAGTAATGTTTTTCCCTGACGTCTGCAGAAACATAAGAAAAAAATGTAATGAGCTGATTCTTCCTGGTAACAAACTTGCTGACGTCCCCGACCATCCCAGTCTGCCCTCCAGCAGGAAGGACCCCCTTATGAGCGAGGTCCTGCTCAAGGTTTCTTCCCTCCTAAAGGGGAGTTTTTCCTTGCCACTGTTTATGTAATAATTGCTCGGGGGTTTATGTTCATGTTCTGGGGCCTCATTTATAAAGGAGTGCGTAGAATTCATACTAAAAGTGCACGTACACCCAAAAGCCGAAAATGGCGGGCGCAAAAGAAAATCCGGATTTATAAAACTGCGTGCATGCACACTTGCACGCAATGTTCACTTTATAAATCACAGTCCAGCTGGAAGGTTGCGCAGGTGAATCCCGCCCTCTACACGCCCACTTCATACCTTAAAAGGGCAATGCAAAGTAGTATTTGCATATGAATAAGCCTGCTGAGCATGCGCAGCGGCTTCCTGCAGTCTGTTTGGGCGTCAGGAGGAATGAGACGTATCCAGCCACCGTGCCACTGAATTTCACGGAGACTTAGACCGAAATGTTGAGGATGAGGTGGAGGACAGGAAAACGACATTATTTGGTGGTCACAGTAAAAGTATAAATAGTATATATAAAGCGAGTGAAAATAAAACGCTGTGAGGCGCAAGGGCGCAATTTTCACTGGGAACAGGGGAGACATGTCCTCCCCACTTTTCAAACTCATGCTTTTGTCTCTCCCCCCCCCCCCCTTTTTTTTACAGTTTAACAACTAACGATAGGCTCAGCCTGTAATTGCAAATCATCAAGACACCCTGTGTGAAGACGGGACGGCAGCCCCGCTCCCCCTCCTCTCCTCAGTGCTGCTCAAGGCTGATTTATGGTTCCGCGTTAAATCGACGCAGAGCATACGGCGTAGGTTACGCGGCGACGCACACCGTACAGTGCGTGCCGCCGGGTAACCCTACGGCGTAGGCTCTGCGTCGATTTAACGCGGAACCATTATAGGCATAATTAGGCTTAACTAGTGTGTGACAGACGTGCATGGGACGATTGTGAAATACGGAATAAGCTGTTTTTATATAAATTTTAATTCCCAATTACGTAACAATTCCGTATTTCAAGGGACGGGTGGCAAGCCCACTCACCGCGGCTGCAGCAGCAGCACCAGCAGTCCTGACTGATGTTGAGCTTCAAACACAGAGGGACACGATCAGCGCTATTATATTATAAGTCTGATATGTGATGACATTATTAAGAGTATGACATGAATCTAGCTTCATTTCACCACCTCACCGCCTGCGTCGCCAGTTCCCCATATCTTAAAGGAGCTTGAGGCTGGATTTATGAAAAAAAATTGTATACGTTTAAATTTTTCTAGTAATAATGTCAAATGAAGCGTTCCAAACCAAAAAGATTGAGCCCTCTAGTATATCTGTCCGTTGCCTTGAACAGGCTGTGTGCTGCAAAATGTGCTGCAAGGCTGGGGGCGCTTTTCCCGCGCTGCCCTGCGGATGTGACGTCACATGACGCTGCATGCGCGTTCTCCCCGTTCTCCCGTGCCGGCTTCGCTGTTGGCTGCAGTACCCCCGACGGCCGTCATGGCGAAGGGTAGCGCTAGAGAGTCTCATTTCTTAAAAGGAGCCTCATGCTCCTTTAAGTAAATTCCTACGGGAGGGTCAGGGTTGCCGTAGAAATATGCAGATTTTTCGGTTAGTTTTTTCATTTTAAATCCCAAACTTTGCATAGAAGGTGGCTTGCGCATCTTTCAGGCATGTTTTGTGCGCAAGCAAGCTTTATAAATGAGGCCCCTGGTCTCTGGAAAGCGCCTAGAGACAACTTTTGTTGTATTAGACCAGGGGTGTCGAACTCCAGTCCTCGAGGGCCGGTGTCCTGCATGTTTTAGGTGTCTCCCTGCATCAACACACCTGATTCAAATTAATGGTCGTCACCAGCTTGTCATCAAGGTCTGGACAGCTCTGTTCGTGTCACAGCTCCTTTTATCACGGTGTGCTGAAGCAGGGAAATATCTGAAACATGCAGGATTGCGGCCCTCGAGGACTGGATCCCGACACCCCTGTATTAGACGCTATACAAATAAAATTGAATTGAATTGAATTGACAAACTAGTCACCGATCAAGCTGAAATCTTCTATAAAGACACCTCTACTGTCGTCCTCCATCGTTATCTCCATCTGCCATTTCACACAGCTGCTTTTTGACATGATCGTCATTCATCCAAATTCACACGCTCAGCATACATTAATCAACAGTTCATCCCTTCCCAACATGTGCACATTGTCCCAACTTTTGTGATCTGGGGAGTCTTTTATCCGTCAATGCAGCTGTTAATCATGTGGGGACTCACGCTGTGGATTCCTGAACGTTGGTTCTCTGAGCTTCGGAGCAGGACTTGGGTTTCATTTCAGAAC
Source organism: Cololabis saira (assembly GCF_033807715.1). NCBI lineage: Eukaryota > Metazoa > Chordata > Actinopteri > Beloniformes > Belonidae > Cololabis > Cololabis saira. The sequence continues at coordinate 691,196 of NC_084592.1, read as the reverse complement.
TGATTTTGGGGTGAGTGCAGTGTGATATATGTACATTACATGGATTCAATTCTACATTGTGCTCGGTAGGCTACGTGGAGCCCATCTGTCTGCCTAACCATGGAGAGGACTTCATGGAGGGAACCTTGTGCTGGATCTCTGGCTGGGGAGCAACAGAAGAAGAAGGTGAGTTTGAAGTGGAAAGGTGTTCCTCAGGGGTCCAAGCAGAGACCTTTAAAATCTCTTTCACTGAACTTTTTTTTATGAAAACCAGTTGATTCTGCATCAGAATCCAAGATTCAACACTACTATGAATGTTAGAGATGGTTTGGGTGTTCAAAAATAGAGAAAGCACAACGGCAAATAAAAAAATCACTACGGCTTAATGTTGTTGTTGTGATTTTGCTTTTGCTGTTGTGTTTTTTCTCCAAACTAGAAAAGGTAGGTACCTTCGGCTATCATTTGAATTGGATAGACGCCACTTTGTGCCCTGCTAATAATATTGTGAACCGGGTCTTCCTGATGACATTATTGAGTTGTCGTGCCATGTTCGGGGACAAACAACCAGTGGAAGGTAGGTAACACTAGTCGTCATGACGGGCTACTTCAAACTTTTGATTAAGGATGACCAGGCTCACTGTCGAAATACGTGCAAGGTGATCAACTATATCGATCATTTCCCTATTTCAAATATGGAATTTTCTGGAATTGTCGCGAGTTGGTTGATTAGGACCCAAACACAGGTTGGACCAGGAGGCAGGAGTTCCAAAAAAGGTGATTTATTATCTTAACAAAACCAAAAATGCTACTGAGCAGGATTCAGGATTGGATGTACAGGATCATAAACCACAAAAACCTGACTTGCCACATGCAGGGAGGAAAACGTACGGACCAGCTTGGAGCAAGGGAAAGACAAGACCAGATATACACAGAAGGGTTGACGAGACACAGGTGCAGACAATCAGGGCAGATGGGAACCAGGGAAGTCAAGACAGAACTGAAACACAGACACAGGTTTCAAAATAAAACAGGAACTGAAACCAAACCATGACAGGAATGAGGATAAATTGCCAGACATCAGCTACTTGGATCTGTTCAGCTACTTCATCTACTCTCCAATCCCGCTGAGCATGAAGGGGTACAAGGGTCTGGATGCTACAACAAGCTCACGTCTGATTGGGTCAGAGAAGTCCAAGTTGCCAGATCAAGGACGTCTGTGTCATAAGCAGAAAGGTAATTGTTTCATGGAAGTTTGTGTCTGTATTTAGATTCCTGTTAGCTGATGCCTAGCTAGCGTAGCATAAGATCACAATGTAAAATTAAAGCTGCAAGCAGCGGTGAACAGGCCCTCGCACTCATGGCCAGCACCACCCAACCTCACCCCCCCCTCCTCGGTTCCCCCCACATTCCTAGGTCAATAACATTATAAAAAGTGCCTTTGCTGTTCATATCAGAAATTAAACCACTCTATGTCAAACCATTACAAAAGTTATGGCATATCGACCAATCAGAAGAAGGGGCAATTTACACCAATGAAGGTTAAGGACTCTAAACCAAATCCAATGACACCACCCACGACTCTTTGTGTCAAACCATTCAAAAGTTATGGCAGTAAATAGGAACTTTCAAATATCGACCAATCAGAAGAAGGGGCAGGGCTAATTCATGCAAATGAAGGTCAAGTACTCAATACCGAGTCAGATGACACCACCCGCGAGTCTTTATGTAAAACCATTCAAAAGTTATAGCAGAAAGTAGGAACTATCAAATATGGACCATCTAGATGAAGGGGGGGGCGCGCTTTTTGGTGTCTAACATCGCCACGGTAACGCTTTTGACTGAGAAAAGTAATGGGCGTTGTCGCAGGATGTATAACCCACCTGGGTGCACATTACGGTTCGGGCCGCATTAACGGACGTAGAAATGGCATAAATTACGCCAAAATTACACGATTAAAATGGCGGACTTCCTGTTCGGCTTCGGCCATGGCGCCAAGAGACTTTTCTTTCAGTTGCGACATGATACAGGTGTGTACCGATTTTCGTGCATGTACGTCAAACCGTATTGTGGGGCTTGAGGCACAAAGTTTTCCGGGGGGCGCTGTTGAGCCATTTTGCCACGCCCATTAATGCAAACCATTAAATATCAAATTTTTCGCCAGGCCTGACTTGCATGCAAAATTTGGTGACTTTTTGGGCACGTTTAGGGGGGCAAAAAGGCCCTCCTTTCGTCAGAAAAATAATAATACGAAGAATTCCTACAGATACAATAGGGCCTTCGCACTGAAGGTGCTCGGGCCCTAATAATCTCTCTTCTGTCTTGTCATGCTATTGTTGACTTAATGTTTATTATCTCCTCTTGCCTTAAGCTTTATCATGTAGCGATGCACTCTTGACTTTGTAAGAAAAATGATTTTGTGGTCATTTCCGCCATGCTCAGCTCCTCCCGTGCTGTCTGATGATGGTGAGGTTTGTTCACCTGCAGACTGTTGTGCGCAGGTGAGTCAAAGCTGGGCTGTTACATTTAGAATCTTGACCTCTTAAAACGTTTCTAATAGGCTACAATAACCCAAGTCATTTATTTGATGGTAAAATTTAACAAACTGTTGGTAAAATCTATATACGCACATGCATGTGCGTGATTGCGCGGGTACGCCTAATTAGTAACATGCTCTAGGGCCCGTCAATATATCTTGCACTGGGGCCCGTGCTGAGGTTGCTACGCTGCTGCATGATGGCAGTGTTGAAATGAATGTTAAAGATTGATAAGATAAAAGTCACATGTTGGAATACTAAACAAGGCTTTATTTCAAGTTCAAGTGTGTTTTAGCACACAACTTTGTAATTTTCACTGAAATATTTTTTTTTTTTTAAAAGTGCAAATATTGTGAAGAATGTTCAAGCATGCAATTGATGTCAAATGTTATTAAAGCTTTTTTGAAACTTTAACTTTGAAAAGAGTTATTTCAGGCTACTGTGAACAGTGTGCCTGCTTATGGACCCATCTGAACTGTTCAGTCCAGTTACTCCGTTTGTTCTTTGACCCATTTAAGGAGCAACAAGTATGGTTCTTAAATGCCTTCAGATGTCTCATCTGCCAAGCTTGCTGTCAACACCCCAAGGAATAGACAATTTAGAAGTGAAATCATTAGGCTAATTCCTTGTGCATATATATTCCTTCCTTGCCACTGTTTGGCTTAAGGCTTTTCTCCCACTATGGGAGTTTTTACCTGCTATTGTTTATGTAATAATTGCTCGGGGGTTTATGTTTATGTACATGTTCTGGATCTCTGGAAAGCGTCTAGAGACAACATCTGTTGTATTAGACGCTATATAAATAAAATTGAATTAAAAATTGAATTGAATTGAATATAGAGAAATTTAGAGTTTAGTCAAAAAGCACAACACTGTCGCCAAGGTTTGTTAAAGCAGCACAATGTAACTTTCGGCTTTTGTTGAGTTTGGCAGCTGCTTTGGACAAAAGCGGTAGTGCTTTACCAGAAAGAACATGAGCCAGTAGCACCAGCGCGTACTGCCGGAAAACTCCTGTCCCCGTCGCGTGCATTTGTTTTGCGAGAAGACGGGACGGACTTTCAAAACTACCTTTATGTTTCACCAAGTGAACAGACGGAACACAAAAAAAAGATGTTAAACTGCTGGAAAGGAACTGGAATTTTCCGGGATACCTTAAACGAGGAAGCCAGGGAGCGGTATATGGAGAAAATAATTATTATTAACGGGTTGGGTCCATATGAAATCCCTTTCAAAGAGTGGAGCTCCGATGAGGATTTACTGCCGCAGTTCTGCACAACCCACGTCTAAAGGGCTGTATATACTCGCCGTTCAGAACGGGTACGCGTGACGTCACACGTATCCTGCGTATCCTGCGTCCAAAACGGCGCGTCGACGTGCACGTTCTCAAAAAGACACTGAACACGTACGCGACCTGCAGTTCTCGCTCTGGCCGCTAGTATCGCTGTTCCCGGTCTGATCCCAGCTGGCACGATTATGCTGCTCTCCCCTGGAGAAAGTTCCCCATGCAGGTTAACTTCCCCTCAGGGTTTCCGTTGTCCGGTAATTGCCGGACTTTGTCCGGTAAAATATGCCGAAGTCCGGTATTTTATAATCTCTCCGGTCAAAATGTCCGGTGAAAATACTCACTGGTGCTGCGGGACTAGAGTCCCCGGGAATACCGCGGAGTGACATGCCGAGCCTCGGTGCCGGGAGCCGGGAGGAAGCTCCCGGAGTCAATTGACGGGAGTAAATTGGCGGGACTTATTTTATTTTAAATACTCTGTTTTTCAATAAAAATACTATTGAATGACTTGCAAATTAATGAATTAATGAATGAATGACTTGGAATCATATTAGGAACAATAAATCAGATGGAATGTCTATTTGTAAGGAAAGATTGTAACTATTTCAGTTTCAAGACACCATTCATGATATTGAAATCGATCACATTCAACATCATCATAGTTTTTTACCATGTCAATCTTTCTTATATATTGAAATCGAAAGTTACGCCTGTAACTACGGTTCTATGAGTCCCGGATGACCGCCAGGCGGTGCTGTAAGCACTGGATATCTCCCCTCGCGCATGCGCATGTCGAGTACAATACCAACAATGTCACGTCACCCGTGACCCCTGCATGACCCCCGGAAGGGGTATATCTTCCGGGGTCAAGCATGGGATCGGCTCCTAGAATCTTCTCGCGAGAGCACGAGGATTCGGAGTGACCGGCAGGCTTGGCGGTCATCCGGGACTCATAGAACCGTAGTTACAGGCGTAACTTTCGTTCTATTTCGTCCCTACTGACCGCCAGGCGGTGCTGTAAGCACTGGATGACGAATACCAACAATGTCACATAGAATCCCGGTCACATACCTCACTGATCAGGGGCAGAAGGACCCGGGAGTCTCTTAGCTGTCCATCGTGTACGATGACGACGCTTGCTCCAGGGCAGGGAAGGGGGGTGGGGGGCGTCAGCGCTGTTGTCGCTGGTGCCACTTGATGTGGCTGTGGAGGCCGATGCGTGAGCCGCACATCCTTCCACAGGTGGGGCAGGGGAGCCCGGACGTTGGGGGAATGCCGGCTGTCCTCCGATGTCGTTGGGCACGTCTCTCAGACCTTCTCTGATGATTGCTGTCATCTATTTGTGTGATTGCCCTGACGCAAGTATCTCTCCAAACTAAGCGATCACACGCTAGAGTTTCCAGCTGAGTGGGGCTGATGGCAATGCGCTTCAGAAGGTCCTTGGTGTAGTCCTTGTAGCGTTTCTTTTGGCCACCAGCAGCACGCTTTGCGTCTTGTAATTGACCGTAGAGGACTTGGCGGGGCAGGCGGTGTTCAGGCAGTTGGATTGTATGACCTATCTACCGTAAGTGCCTTTTGGCCACAGCTGCTTCCATACAGCTGGAATTAGTGCTCTTCAGGATCTCCGAGTGAGGTACTTTATCTTCCCAGGACAGACCAAGGATTTTTTGAAGGCAACGGATGTGGAAGGCCTCCAGGTTTGTTATGTGCCTTCTGTATGGCGTCCATGTTTCTGCCCCGTAGAGCAAGGTGGACACGCACACTGCATTGTAAACTGCAACCTTGGTGCCGACCTTGAGGTTACGGTTTTCAAAAACCCTCCTGCGAAGCCGTCCAAAGGCTGATGAAGCTTTATTGATGCGGGTGTGTATGTCTGTGTCGAGGGAGCAGTGGGAGGATATTGTAGAGCCAAGGTAGGTGAAGTGTTCGACTGTTTTGAGTGGGATGCCGTTTATATGGAAGCTGTGGGGTGAGGGAGGTTGGGTAACAAGTTGGGACATGATTTCAGTTTTTTGTGTGTTGACCTGAAGACCGAAGGACTGGTAAAGAGTGGAAATTGTGTTGAGGGCATGCTGCATAGACTCTGGGCTGTGGGCTAAGACTGCGCAGTCATCTGCATATTGTAGCTCACAGATACGGCAAATCTTTGTCTTCGTATGGGCTTGGAGACGGCGGATGTTGAAAAGATTGCCGTCAAGGCGGTATTCAAGATGAACACCGTCTTTGTGATCCAAGGCACGATTGCAGAGAAAGGTGATGGCAGAAAGGAGGAGATTAAAAAGCACTGGTGCCAAGACACAGCCTTGCTTCACCCCGGTATTTACCTTGAAGGGCTCTGACTGGAGGTCTCCGGTGATTACTCTGGCTTGCATCCCAGTGTGCAGTTGCTGCAGCACGGACAGAAACTTGGGTGGTACCCCAAGTTTGTCCAGTTGTTTCCAGAGCATCTCACGGTTTATGGTGTCGAACGCTTTGCTGAGGTCAATAAAGGCTATATAGAGGTCTTTGCACTGTTCCCTGCTCTTCTCCAGTAGCTGCCTTAAGACAAAGACCATGTCGGTGGTCGACCTAGACTTCCCAAAACCACACTGCGTCTCTGGGAGAGCAGCTTCCGAGATGTGTTCCAGGCGCTTGAACATGATCTTTGCCAGCACTTTCCCTGCAATGGAGAGGAGGGAGATTCCACGACTGTTCCCACAGACTGCTCTGTCACCTTTGTTCTTGTAGATGACCACAATGTTGGCATCCTTCCAGTCTTGTGGGGGGGTCTCATGTTCCCATATGTGTGTGATCAAGAGGTGTAGGCGGCGTGTAAGGAGGTACCCGCCGTTCTTGAAAACCTCTGCCGGGATGCCATCAGGTCCTGCACTTTTGTTGTTCTTCAAGTCTCTGATGGCTTGACGGGTCTCACAGAACTGTGGTGGGGAGTCAAGGTGCTCAACTGGTGGCAGGTCTGGCAGTCCATCCAGGATGTGAAGGTCGACAGGGTTTGCGTGATTGAGGAGAGTCTCGAAGTGATTTGCCCAGCGGCCAAGGATCTCACGGCGGTCCTGGAAAAGGGTAGCTCCGTCAGCAGAACGGACAGGGACAATTGCCCGCTTCCTAGGGCCGTAGAGGGCTTTAATGGCATCATAAAATCCCTGGGTGTTATTGCAGTCTGCAAGGTTTTGGATCTCTTTGGCCTTCTGCACCCACCAGTTATCTTCCATGGCCCGGAGGCCACGTTGAGTCGCAGCTCTTGCTGCAACAAAGGTGGCTTTAAGGGAAGCAGATCCAGGGCAGGACAGGAGGGCTTTATGTGCATGGTGTTTTGCTTGAAGGAGTGATTGTATTTCAGTTGAGTTACAATCAAACCAGTCCTGGTGACGCTTCCTTGACGGGCCAAGCGCTGTTGAAGCTGCACTATGGATGGCATGACGCAGGGCTGGCCAGTCAGTGGGTTCCTCAGGGATCTGATCAAGGTTTCTTGCAAGTAACCGACGGAGGTTGTCTTTGGTGTCGGGGTTGTTTAGTGCTGAGCAGTTGAGTTTCTTGTTTGGAGCTGTCCTAGGGCGACGGGGCTGAATGTGCATGAAGAGTTTGGACCTGACCATGAGATGATCGGTCCAGCATTCTGCTCCGCGCATCACTCTAGTTATAAGAACATCCCGTCTGTCCTTTTGCCGGACAATTACATAATCCAAGAGGTGCCAATGCTTTGAACGGGGGTGTTGCCAGGTTGTTTTGAGCCTGTTTTTCATCTGGAAGATGGAGTTAGTAATTACCAGATGGTGTTCTGCACAGAGGGAGAGGAGCCGAAGCCCATTGTTGTTCATTTTCCCCACTCCATGTTGACCAATGACTTGCTTCCATACCAGGTGATCTCTGCCCACTCTAGCATTGAAATCTCCCAAGAGAATGATCTTGTCTGTTATTGGGGTTTTCTGTAAGATGGTGTCAAGTGCCCGGTAAAAGTCCTCTTTTATGTTGTGTTCAGCATCAAGTGTTGGTGCATAAGCGCTGATGAGAGTAGCAAAGCGTCCCTTGTTGAGGGGAATACGCCAGGTCATCAGCCTCTCATTGATGCCGATGGGAGATTCTGGGATGCGGTGCAGCAGTTGGGACTTAACAGCGAAACCAACTCCATGGATGCGGCGAGCGCCTTCAGGGACCCCTTTCCAGAAGAAGGTGTAACCTGCACCAACCTCTGACAGGGAGTCCTCATCCTGTAGTCTGGTCTCACTGAGTGCTGCGATGTCGATGTTGTACTTCGCAAGCTCCAGGGCCACAAGTGCTGTCCTACGGCGGGGCCTCTCAGATGTTTCGGCCAGGTCCAGCAATGTACGGATATTCCACGACGCAATGTATAAATTACAGTAGATTTTCTTTGTTTTTCGACCGCATAGGGGGATGCTCCGACGATTGCGGTATACCGTCCGGAGTGGGAGAAGCAGACAATTTTTGAACCACCTTTTCTAGGTCCTTCCCCATTCCAGGGGAGAGCAGTGTGGGGCTGCTCTGTCACAGTGGAAGCTACCGAGGTGACGCGCTGCTTCGTCCCGCAGTCACAACGACGATCACTCCACTGCCGCCTGTGTGCATGGTTTGACTAGACACTCCCAGCCACATCCTTGGCCTGTGTCTGCCGCCATTCACATGTCGCCACAGGACTTTTTGAGGGGATTGGGGTGGGGTGGGAGGGGGGAGGAGGAGCAAGAAGCTTGCGCCGAGGTAGGGATTAGGGTGAGGGTGTGGGTGCGCAGTCCTCACTCCCACCATCTTCACTCCATCAGGTTGACCTCCAGTGGCATGGGAGACCCATGACGACCTTCGACCTGACTTGAGTTGCAGGGGACTGCCGGTGATCCGTTCTGTTGGATCCCGCCTGTGCCTGCCCCGAGTGCAGATTTAATTTTGGGGTTTTCTCCCCTAGCCAGAGCACCCTCCCGGGTTTACCCACTTGGCGATGGGGCAGTGGTATGTTGGTCGGGCCCACTGCTACCCGGCGATCCCCTTCCTTTTAGCCTGAGGTCGCAGGACCTAAGTTACCGTGTGCTGCCACGAGGAGGCAAGAGAGGGGTCTTGGTGAAGGAGAGGCTATGTACTGACCTCAGAAGACTTACTCACTCAGCTTCCTTTACCCAAAGTGGGTTGGTCAGCGGCAGGGGCTAAGGGAGGGAAGTCACATGCATCCCTACATGCAACGTCTCACTAGCATGCTGCACAAGACGCATCACTACACCCTGCGGGCAGAGCCGCGAACACACAAAGTAGTAGAACCACGTCCAATGGTTGGGGAGTGGCGACATTGATCCGGTAAAACCTGGAGAACGTGTCCGGCGACGTCCACGAAGCTGCTGCGCAGATGTCCTCCAGAGGCACCCCCTTCAGGGCAGCCCAAGAAGCTGCGACGCTTCTGGTCGAGTGGCACCTCACCCCCACTGGTAAGGGGCGGCCACTGGCCCTGTAGGCGTGCTCGATGGTGTCCACCACCCAGTGGGACAGGCGCTGTCTAGAAATAGCGCGCCCCCTGTTAGGGCCACCATGACAGATAAAAAGCTGCTCCGACCGTCGCACAGGCGCGGTGGTAGCAACATAAGCAGTAAGGGCCCGTACGGGGCACAAAGGGCTTGGCCCACCCTCCGCAGGCTCGGGGTCGAACCGGGCAAGCTGGATAGGCCGATTAGCATGATCGCGTGGCAGGACCTTGGGCAGGAACACCACGTTCGGCCACAACGTAACCCCTGAGCCATCCGGGTTCCACCTCAGGCAGTACCCGCCGACTGACAGGGCATGTAACTCACTGACTCGCTTTGCTGACGTCATAGCGAGGAGAAAAGCCGTCTTCATAGAAAGACACTTCAGGTCCACCTGGGCCAAGGGCTCAAAAGGTGGAGAAGAGAGGGCACCTAGTACCATAGACAGGTCCCACACCGGGGCCCTTGGGGTCCTCGGGGGGCGCAGCCTCAGAGCCCCCCTAAGAAAGAGAGAAACCAGCCGGTGGCACCCCACGGTGGCATTCTCGACCAGGGCATGTCGTGATGAAATGGCCGCCACGTACACCCGTAAGGTGGACTGAGCACGGCCATCATCCAGGAGGGACTGAAGGAACTCCAGGATCGTGGCCACAGGGCAAAGCATAGGGTCCCCTGCCCTGTCCGCACACCAGGCAGAGAATCTCCTCCACTTGCACTCATACTGGAGGCGGGTGGAGGGCGCACGAGCGTTCAAGATGGTAGCCCTGACGGGCTCAGTACAGCTTGACACTAACGGGTCGGGCCCTGCAGTGGCCAGACCCAGAGTTGAAGGCGACGGGGGTCGGGATGCCAAATCCGACCCCCCAGCTGGGACAGAAGGTCCCTCCGGTCGGGTAGGCGCCATGGCGTGCCGCAGCAGAGCCTCCGGAGTAGTGGGAACCACGGTCTCCCCGGCCAGAAGGGGGCCACCAAGAGGAGCCTGTGACCTCTCTGGAGGACCCTCTGCAACGTCGGCAGGATTAAAGGTAGTGGGGGGAACGCGTACAGGAGCCCGTCGGGCCACTCGTGCCCTAGGGCATCCTGACCAAGAGGACTGGTCTCCTCTGTCCAGGAGAACCAGAGGGGGCAGTGAGCCGAGACGCCCGAGGCGAAGAGGTCCACCACCGCTCTGCCGAAGAGGACCCAAATCATCCCCACTACCTCCGGATGAAGCCGCCACTCTCCTGGGGGAGGCTTGTGTCGGGACAGGAAGTCTGCCACCTGATTCCTGACCCCTGGCAGGTATATCGCCCGCAGGCTGAGGAGGCGAGGAGCGGCCCACGTCAGAAGGCCCCGAGACACCCGCAGCAGCCGTGCAGACCCGGTGCCCCCCTGGTGATTGATCTGGGAGACAGTGGACACATTGTCCGACCGAACCAGTACGTGCCTCCCCCATAGGTGAGGTAAAAAGTGCTCGAGTGCTCGGTGTACAGCACGGAGCTCCAGCACATTGATGTGGCGTGTGCGGTCCCGCGCAGACCACTGCCCTTGGGCAGGCCTGCCGCGCCAAACAGCACCCCACCCCGAGAGGGAGGCATCTGCGGTGACAGTCTCCCGGAAGGAGGTGATAGTGCCCAAGGGCACACCCCCCAGCAGGAATGCCCCGTCTTTCCAGGGTGCCAGGGCATGGACACACACCCGCGACACCCTGACTAGCCTGTGCCTGTGCCTTTCGGCATCCAGGCGAAGGCTGTTCAGCCACATCTGCAGGGGGCGTAGCCTCAGCAGGCCCAAAGGCACAACAGCCGAGGCGGCTGTTAACCTGCCCAAAAGCTGCAGGAACTGGAGGTAAGGCAGCCGTCTGCCCCTCCTGAATCGGGGGAGGAGCCGCAGGATGTCGCTCACACGCCGCGGTGAGAGACAGGCCCTCATGGTCACCGAGTCGAGTACCAATCCTAAGTAGGCGACTCGCTGGGAGGGAGCCAGACAGCTCTTCCCTCTGTTCACTGTGAGCCCTAGTTTGGCCACATGCGACAAAAGGAGGGCCGTGTCTGCCACCACTTGTTCTCGGGACGGCGCGCATATCAGCCAGTCGTCCAGGTACGGCAGAACCTTCATACCCTGTGCCTGCAGGGGAGCGAGGGCTGCCGCCACGCACCTGGTGAAAACTCTTGGGGACAGGGAGAGCCCGAACGGGAGCACCCTGAACTGGTAATGGCGGTCCTGATAGGCGAACCTCAGGAACCGCTGGTGCTGTGCCGCAATCGGCACGTGAAAGTAAGCGTCCTGTAGATCTACCGTCGTAAACCACTCCCCCTGACCGACCGCACGCAGAACATCTGCTGTGGTCAGCATCCGGAAGGGCAGGGCCTTCATGTACCCGTTGAGGCCTCTCAGGTCCAAGATGGGACGAAGGCCGCCGTCTTTCTTGCTGACGAGAAAGTAGGTTGAGTAGAACCCCTGGGGCTGCAGCAGGGGGTCTACCGGCACAATGGCGCCCTTGGCCAGCAGGACGGACAACTCCTGAGTCAGAGCCAGAATGTTCGCCGGGTCTCTGATGACGGTCATCTCGACCCGGCCGGAGGTAGGGGGCCGGTGTCGGAACTGCAGTACGTACCCGTGGGTTAAGGTGGAAATTACCCAGTTCCGACGAGCAGGCAGCCCAGTGACTGAGCTGCTGCCGGGAAAAGCAGCCGACGACCGGCCCCGTGGCCCTAGCGCCGTCTCCCCCGGCCTCTGGACGTGCCGGGGGGGCGATGGTCGAGCCCAACACCCCGACGCTGCTGGGGCGGTCCGCGCACAGGGGGGCGAAACCCCCCGGCAGGCTGTTGGGAGCTGCGCTGGCTCCTGCGGGCAGGAGGCTGGGGGCGACGTCCAGGGGCGGACGAAGGGCCCCTCGGTGTACTGGACGCGGGCGCCCTCCTGTGAAGGTGTACCAGTCGCTGCCTGGTCTCATCGGCCAGGGCGGTGCGGTTCAGAGCTTCCAGGGCAGTTGCCCCAAACAGCTCCCCCGGTTCTGCCGGTGCCTGACGAAGAACCCTACGAGCAGTCTCTGTCAGGGGTGACTGCGCCAGCCAGACATGACGGCGCGTGTGCACCAGGGTGGACATCAGCCGCCCCAGTTCCCTCGTCTGGGAGGCAAAAGCCTGTAGGGACACATCACACAAGTCCCGTGTGGAATCATCCACCTGTGCATCCTGCAGGGAGGTGGAGAGGGCCAGTAGCAGATGAGAAAGGGTGTTCCCCAGCCGGCCGATGCGCGCCGCTGTTTCATAAGCCCTACAAATATGCCCATCAGTAACCCTACACTGGGTAGAGGGGCACTTGGGATCTGGCTTCAGAGCCTCATCAGGAGCCACTATCAGTGCTGCAATGGAGGGCTCGATGGGGGGCATGTGGTGGAGACCAGCCACTGCAGCGTCCTCCATCGCCGTCAGAGCACGGTCATCAGCTGTTAGCCTGGAGAGGGCTGTGACATCTCTCCAGCATGAGTGCAGCTCCCTCAAAAAATCCGACGAAGGCGGAATGGTGAATTCCACCGGAGAAGGATTGCGCCTGTGGAAGGCGCTAGAGGCCACCTCCGCACGCGGTGCATCCAGCTGCAAGTGTGCCAGGGCAGTGCGGATAATGCTCTGCACGGAGGAACAAACCGTCCCCTCCCGAGAGCTCTGGGCAGATGAGTGCGAGGAGAACCCCGAGCGCTGTGAGGCTGGGTCCCCTGATGACACGTTGAAGTGGCTCGCCGAGGCTGCAATGGAGATTGCGTCCTCTGGCAGCGGCGGTGGCGACCCCCGAGCAAACTCTGGCACGGCAGGTTCCACCTGGCCAGTACCAGGTTGCAGATTGAGGAGGAGCGCCTTCATCTGCTCCATGTCGGCAGCCAAGCGATCTACCTTCGAGGAGAGCTGGCTCGTCATCCGCCGTCGTTTGGGGGCCCCCACCACTCTCTTCGCCGATCGCTTCAGCGAAGACCCCGGCTGGGATGAGGGGAGGCTGGCCGACGGCCCCGGCTGCTCAGGGCCCAGGCATGACACGCAGAGGTCCTGGTCAACCGCAGGATCCAGGGAGGCCATGCACCCTGGGCATGAACGCTCCATCACAGGGACCGGTGGGAGAGGGAGCGGACACGCTGCCGTCACCACGGATGTGCTGGCAGGAGAGGGGAGCGGACACGCTGCCGTCCACACGAATGTGTCGGTGGGAGCGGTCACGCTGCTGTCACCACGGATGTGCCGGTGGGAGAGGGGAGCGGACGCGCTGCAGTCACCACGTAGGTGTCGGTGGGAGAGGGGAGCGGAAACGCTGCCGTCACCACAGCGAGCACGCTGCCGTCACCACCAATATGAAGGCGGGAGAGGGGAGGGCCACGCTACCGTCAGCACGGATGTGTCAGTGGGAGAGGGGAGCGGAAACGCTGCCGTCACCACAGCGAGCACGCTGCCGTCACCACCGATATGCAGGTGGGAGAGGGGAGCAGCCACGCTACCGTCAATACGGGTGTGTCAGTGGGAGAGGGGAGCGGAAACGCTGCCGTCACCACAGCGAGCACGCTGCCGTCACCGCCAATATGCCGGCGGGAGAGGGGAGGGCCACGCTGCCGTCACCACGGCTATGAGAAAAGGCAAAAAAGGCGTCTTTACTCAAAAAGAAGAGAACAATCCTCTCTTGTTTCTTTTCCTTTTTTTTTTTTTTTTTTTTTTTTCAAAAAATAAAAAATAACTGCAAGGAAAAATAACAATATCACATCAGTAAGTGGGAGAGGGAGCAAATGCTGCCGTCACCCTGAATGAGCCGGTGGGAGAGGGAGCGGAAACGCTGCCGTCACCACGGCCGCAAAACAGGCAAAAAGGCGCTGTTCTTTTCCTTTCTTATATTATTTTTTTTTTTTTTTAAAGAAAAAATAATCTGCAAGGAAAAAAATAATGTTGTCACTTTAATAAAGTGGGAGAGGGAGCGAAACGCTGCCGTCACCACAAGTGTGCCGGCGGGAGAGGGGCGTGGCCTTCACCACGGCTGTAAGAAGGACAAAAAAAGGTGTTGTTTTTTTTTTTTTGTTTTTTTTTTTAGAAAAAAAAAAAAAATCCCTTTCTGTCTGTCTTTTTTTTTTTTTTTTTTTTGCAGAAAAAATAACTGCACAGAATATTCAGGTGTCGGGCGCAGCCAACAGCTTACCTTCTGCCAGCTGGCCCAGGGGGGCGGGGCGGGGAGACGCCGCCGCCGCCGCAACGAACACCAATAAATACCGCGTGGCCACAGCCTCTCGGAGGACGACAGAGATCGTTACTCCTACCTTACGGCACGAAGCTGCACAGAGGCCGGCGGTTTTAGGGAGGAAAGGAAGAAGCTTTCAACCAGCCTTCTATTTCCGTCCTGTACTTCAGCGCGATGCGAGAAGAATGAGGAGCCGATCCCATGCTTGACCCCGGAAGATATACCCCTTCCGGGGGTCATGCAGGGGTCACGGGTGACGTGACATTGTTGGTATTGTACTCGACATGCGCATGCGCGAGGGGAGATATCCAGTGCTTACAGCACCGCCTGGTGGTCAGTAGGGACGAAATAGAACTACTTCTCCATATGAACTTAAAATTAACTGGATTTATTGTTTCGTCATTCTTGTTGAGATGGGTAAGGAGAATGCCGGATAAATTAGTCTGGAAAGACTATCCATTTTTGATAATAAGCAATAATAATAAGATAAGATAAAATAGTCCTTTATTACTCCCTCAACGGGGAAACTCACGTAGCAGAAGTACACAGACACATACAGGGAAGGGGGTAAAAAAGTAATATAAATAAGTAATACAAATTAATAAAGAGTAATAATAATAATAATAATAATGCTGTGGTTTTCTTTAGCTTCCTTCAAGGCACCCAGAGCTTTACAGTGATGATTATTCATTCATACACATTCTCCCCCGGTGTTAGCTCCGTTTGTAGCCGCAGCTGCCCTGGGGCAGACTGACGGAAGCGTGGCTGCCATATCGCGCCAAACGGCCCCTCCGACCACCACCAAACATTCATACACACCCAAACACATTCACATGATGTTATAATCTCCTACATCATCCAATATTGTTGTAGCAACCCAAGATTTTGAAGGAACAGGCTTGGAGTGTTTCCAGACGGGTGTAGTTTATTTGAAGATTTGTGCATAGCACCAAAGACGTCGAACACCGTGAAAACTGTGACACAAAATGACACAGGTAAATTAGCCCACAACAGGCACACTCTATAAACAACAACTGCATATTAGCAGGCAATACAAATTACAGAATATATGAAATACTATACAAATCAATATAATATACAAATGAATCGTACCTCGCTCCGCTGATCAAGGGTGCTAAGGGGGATCCTTGGAAAGCTGCCACCAATACTGTTGCAAAAAGCTAGTTAGCCATGAACTTTGCTGGCTTCACAAACAAAAAACAGTCTTCTTTTAAATTAAAATTGCCGATAATTCTATCTCAAAAAACGGCACAAAAAGGCACACAATAACACTGTTAACCAAAAAATGAGTGGGGTGAAACAAAATCAAACACTCATTAACAGTGGAGAGAAGATGTTAAAGATGAATTATTATAAGCTTTCTTTCTTGCTTCTATCTTTTTCGAGGTCTCGTCTTTTTCTGAGCTTGACCTGGAGTCAGGGTGCAAGGCACGGGAAATTTAAAGCGACAGTGCTCAATTAACACAACTCACGGCCACTTACACTCCCACCACTCATGTTATATAGAATGAAGACATGGATCTTCCTGACTGAATGGGTATACATGAGTCTTATGCCTACGTGATTTGCAAGTAAGTACTTCACGCAAGATTTAAGGTATAGGCTACCAAACTTATCATTCACTCTCAAGGAGGAGAACTAGTTTCTGAATGGGCCTTTCTAAGATCAAAGGTTTAGTTGAATGGTTTTGTTTTCCTAATGTCTTGTCTCCTACTAACACTCTAACACGACGCACAAGTCCATCACTCTCTTCTGTGGTTCCAACCACTCGACCAAGATGCCATTGGTTTCTTGGGGTGTCTTCCTTTATGATGACCAGGTCATCCACCTTAAGGTTGCGTCGAGTCGAGTGCCATTTCTGCCGTGTGGAGATGTTCATGAGATACTCCTTCGGAAGCTCAGCCATGCGCTGTTCTTCTGATGGCCGTCGAAGTCTTCTGCATCTCACACAGCCGTGA
Source organism: Cololabis saira (assembly GCF_033807715.1). Classification (NCBI taxonomy): domain Eukaryota; kingdom Metazoa; phylum Chordata; class Actinopteri; order Beloniformes; family Belonidae; genus Cololabis; species Cololabis saira. The sequence continues at coordinate 674,776 of NC_084592.1, read as the reverse complement.
ATCAACTTAGCAACTGATTTGCTTCCACCGAGGACCCAAAACCCATTGGCTCGAAGTTCTGTTACAGTTTGACTTCGACCTTGGTGACAGATCTTGTCATGGTAATGAGTCAGGATCAACTTGGTGATGTGTCCTTCTTTGGGTAGAATCACGGGATGCTTGACTTGTAGACATAGGGACGACTGCTTCAGTCTTCCGCCGACGCGAAGTATTCCCTCCTCTAGGATGGGATCCAGGCGAAACAGATTACTTGAGTTTGGAAGACTTTCTCCCTTCTGAAGTGTCTTCATTTCTTGGGAGAACGCTTCTTCTTGTACGAGCTGGATCACTACCACAGCTGCTGTCTCACGTTCTTCCAGAGTCACAGGTTCACTGGGACATTTTTGCTTGGACTTCAGTCTCTTGATTCTCGCGACGACATTCAGGAGTCTTGACCAAGAGGAGAATCGACTCAGGTTGGTAAGTATGTTTGGTTGGGGAAGTTCAACTTTGGTTGCAAACGCCTGCATTGACTTGACTTCAGGATCGCCGACGAGCAATTCTGGTTGGAGGTCAGACGCGGCATGTATTTCCGATTTCCACAGGAATTCAGGTCCCGTTAACCAGTTCGTCAGTCCAGAAAAACTCTCCATCAATCTTCATCTCAAGCTCGTTTCTTAGCATGACACTTGATCTCGCAGCGACCACCGCTGCTGAGAGTTCGAGTCTTGGAATGCTGGTAAGTTTCGTGGGTGCAACTCTGGCTTTTGCCATCACGAGACTGCAGTAGACTTTGCCATCTTCATTCTTGCTTCTCAGATATGAACAGGAGCCATAGCCCTGGTTGCTTGCGTCCGAAAAGTGATGGAGTTCCCTTCTAACAGTTTTACCAAAGTCTCGTGGTTGGTAACATCTTGGTATGGAAACTTCCTTCAGCCTTTGGAGACCCTCTTTCCATTTCTCCCACCGTGGGCTTAAGTCTTCAGGAAGTGGGTCATCCCATGCGATGCCTCTGCGACAGAGCTCCTGAAGTATGCATTTTCCAGTTAGGATGAATGGTGCCACAAATCCAACTGGATCGTACAGGGAAGCGATGACTGATAGGAGCGCGTGGAGGATTTCATCTGTAGGTTCACATCAAAGTTGAAGTTGTCATTTTCGAGTGACCACTGAATTCCGAGCGCACGTTCTGCTGGTGCAGCATGTAGATCGACGTTGAGGGGTTCGGATGTCACTGCTCTTTCTGTTGCGACCACAGAGTCCAGAACCTTTCTGTCATTAGAATTGAACTTGTGGAGACGCAGACCTCCTCTCTTGCACAACTGTTGTGCATCAGCGATCAGCTCTTTGGCTTCTTCTACGGTAGGGACACTGATGAGACCATCGTCAACGTAGAAGTTCTTTTCGATGAAGGCTGACGCTGTTGGATAATCATCTTTGTGTTGGTGAGCCAGGTACTTTAGGCCGAAGTTGGCACATCCAGGAGACGAAGCGGCGCCAAATAGGTGGACAGCCATACGATACCCTTGAGGCTCCTTTTCCAAGTCTCCACCCTCCTACCAGAGAAACCGTAAGTAGCCCCGTAGTTCAGGTGACACATAGAACTGATGAAACATTTTCTCGATGTCACAGATGATGGCTACGGGTTCCTTCCTGAAGCGACAGAGTACTCCGAGGAGGGGATTGATCAGGTCAGGTCCCGTGAGCAACATGTCATTCAATGAGACTCCACGAAACTTTGCTGAACAGTCGAAGACGACCCTTAGCTTCTCTGGCTTCTTGGGGTGGAACACACCATGGTGTGGTATGTACCATTCAGTCTGCTTTTCTCCTGTTTCAAGGGCTGGCTCTGCATCCCCTTTCTTGAGCATTTCCTCCATGAAGGACTTGTACTGATCATAATACTGCTTCTTATTTTTTAGATTTTTCTTCAGGTACTGCAGTCGGATTTCTGCCAACTTCTTATTGTTTGGCAGAGGAGGAGGATCTGTGCTCTTGAAGGGGAGGGGCATTTCGTAGTGTCCATCTTCCCTTTGAATAATGTTGTCACTCAGCAGCTGGATGAAGCGAACATCATCTTGTGACACATACTTGTCTTTGTCTGCATACCTCCTCTCGTTAAAGTCCGACTCCAACATCTTCAGCACGTCAATGGCTGACGGTACTGGCATCTCTTTTACTGCAACTCGATGGACGAAACTCTGGTTTCCTTGGCGATCCAGGTGTGAATTGGATGATCCAACAATGCTCCAGCCGAGTTCAGTTCTCTGAGCGAATGGATCGTTTCCACTCCCTGTGATGACCTCTAAGGGTGCTAATGCCAACGGGCAGTTGCTTCCAATCAACAGTCCCACTTCGCAGTCTTTCAGTGGTGGAAGTTTCTTTGTGAGGTGCTTGAGATGAGGCCACTGCAAAGCTGTCTTTGAAGTCGGAATGTAGGATCTGTCGACCGGGATGAAGTCACGGGTGTACGCTTGACGCAGCTGGATTCGTTTCTCAGACTGTAGTCCTCGGACTTGTAGACCAGCAACACTTTTGCTCGATATCACAGTATCAACAGCTGTCATAGTACTAAGCTTCAGCTGTACTGCTTTGGTCTTTACGTTTAGCTCTTCAAGTAGGTCCTCCAAGATGAATGTCGAGTCGCTCTGCGTGTCCAGAAGCGCATACCGTAATTTCGCGACCATTCGGCGCACCGTGTGGAAAGGCGCACCCTCATTTTTGTGTGTCATTTTTAGATTTAAAACATACATATGGCGCACCGACCCAAAAGGCGCAGTCTACAGAGCAGAGCTGCACACACGCGTGCCGCAAAACACGCCGGCCGGAAAACACACACACCCGCTGCAGAACGCACACACATGCAGAACGCACACACAAGCACACAAGCGCTTATTTAAAAAATAGAGCGGGAGCAAAACCTCTGTTTCTGCATTAAAGAGCTCCGCTAATTCAGCTGCACCAGTCCGAATTTCCTCGGTGTCAGACACTTTCTGCACAACAGTAAATAAACTTTTCATACCCCGTTGTGCGGATCCTCCACTGCGCAGAGCCCGTCTCTCCCCAGCGGGGTGGAGCAGCGCGCGTCACAGCGGCTTTAACCGGGAATGTGACCTGTTCGGACCGGCTGGGACCGAAGCCACCCACCTGTATGTGAGCAAGGGCTCCCGGGGAAAGACCAGCGGCCTTTCGGCCGGATCTGCCCCGGGGATGGTGCGCCCTGGCCCGGCAAACCCGCGGCGGGAGCCTGGCGGCTCCTGAGCGCATCCTCTGCATCTCGTTTACCGGAGATCAAACCGACAGATTTGCCTGAAAATCTCGCAGGGTGAAGTTGGTCCGACCTGGGACAGACCCCTGAAATCCCTGCTCCTAAAGCGGGTGGGAACCAGGAGAATTTGATCTGATCCCGCTTTGGGAACCTGGAAGTCGGGTTGCAGCGGTGCGCGTCACACGCGCTGCAGAACACAGAACACACACGCACGTGTGCTTATTTAAAAAATAAAGCGGGAGCAAAACTTATTTTGATTGTACTTTATTTCACTTTACCGTACACATCAAGCAAATCCTTCAAACTCTTCATCTTCTGTATCTGCATTAAACAGTGCTGCTAATTCAGCTGCGCCAGTCCCATATTCCTCGCTTTCAGAGTCACTTTCTGTGTCCTGCGGCCCCTCTGAAATGCCGGCTTTTGCAAACGCCCGAACAACAGTCCCAGCAGATATATTAGCCCACGCATCAACAATCCACGTGGAAACTGTGGCATAACTGGCCCGCCGCTGCCGTCCGCTCTTGGTGAAGCTGTGCTCCCCCTCAGTCATCCATCTCTCCCACGCCGCCCGCAGCCTCACCTTGAACGGCCGGTTCACACCGACATCCAGCGGTTGGAGTTCCTTAGTCAGACCTCCCGGAATAACAGCCAGCACAGCGTTCATGTTTTTCACTTCTTTTTTTACACTGTCTGTGAGATGGGCGCGCATAGAGTCACAGATCAGCAGCGATGGTGATGTGTGGAAAAAACCACCTGGTCGCCGCACATAGACCTGCCTCAGCCACTCTATCATCATCTCTTCATCCATCCAGCCCTTTTCATTTGCCCTTATTATGATGCCGGCTGGAAAAGTCTCTTTAGGCAACGTTTTTCTTTTAAAAATGACCATCGGTGGCAGTTTTCGTCCATCAGCGCTGCAGGCAAGCACTACGGTAAATGAGGACTTCTCATTCCCCGTTGTGCGGATTCCAATCGTGCTGGTCCCCGTCCTCTCCACCGTGTGGTTCGTCGGGATGTCGAACGTCAGCGGCACCTCGTCCATGTTCGTTATTTGGCTGGGCTGGATGTGTTTCTCGGTGATGTGTCGGCTACAAAATGAGTGGAAGCTTTCCATCTTCTCCAAGTAATCCGCCGGGCGCTGCTGCGCTACTGTTGTCCTGGCCCGGATGGAGAGATGGCACCGCTTCATGAACCGAAAACACCAGGACGAACCTCCGTGAAAATGTTCAATTTCCATCTCCTCCGCCAGCGCTACTGCTTTCCGTCGGATGGTGACCGTGGAAACGCTCCTTCCACTCGCTCTTTGCTCGATCACCCACCGCTCCAAACTTTCCTCCAAGTCCGGCCATCTCGCCTTGTGTCCGCGGAAGCTCAGCTGCGTTTTCTTCACCTGCCGCAGTTCGTTTTCCAGCTTCCTCCACTTGCGAACCATTGATTCATTAACTTTATATTCTCTTGCGGCTGCTCGATTCCCATGTTCTGCCGCGTAGCTGATCGCCTTCAGTTTAAACTGTGCTTCATAAGCGTGTCTCTTTGCCATCTTCAGCGTTGTTAAGACAACAATGTTCTGCGTGAAGCACATACCTGTCCTTTTATACACCCCCCCTTCCCCCTCAATCACGTCCGCAAACCATGGGTGCTTCACACCCCCCACCTTCCCCCTTTAACGTCTGTGGCTGGTGTCATTCACGTCCGCAGACCACGGGTGCTTCACACACCCCCCCTTGTCTGTGGATGGTCTCCTTCACGTCCGCAGCTCCCCCGGGGCTTCACCCAAAGCATAGATATGGCGCACCGTTTCATAAGGCGACCGGCACATTTAAAAAAAAAAAAAAAAAAAAAAAGGGCGCCTTATGGTCGCGAAATTACGGTACGTTAGAATTTCTTTCTGGGGCTCTGTTGCAGATGATATGAAAACAGGAACGATGCTTGATGTGGCAGAGGCGCGTTGCATAATTGCATTAGACGTGATCTTGATTTCCTCCTGCATACTGCTGCCGCCTGTGGAAGTGGGCTTTTTCTCTGGTGCTTCCGCAGGCCGGTTATTTCTCTCTTCATGGAGGCAGGTCGGATGGCGTCGGTTACACGTGCCACAAGTGTGTCGTTTTTTGCAGTCCTTGCTGCTGTGTCCCTTTCTCAGGCATCCGAAACAGAGGTTATTTTCACGTATGAAGCCCTTTTTGTCTTCCATCGATCTCGCTGCAAAGATGGGACATTTTGCAACGTCGTGCGTTTCATCTTTGCAGGTTAGACAAGGTGGCTTTGGTCTGGGGTTTGACGTTTCCTTTACCTCTTCAGTGGAGTTGTTCCTTTCAGTGTTTGTATGAAGCGCTCGAGCTCTCTTGGGTTGTCTGTCGTCCGTCGATTTTATCAGAAATGGGGAGGTGATTAGATTACAGGCAATCCTCGCTTCTGTTTGGATGAATGCCGTGAAGTATGAGAAGCTTGGGTATTCTCCGGATTCATCTAGACTGTGTGTGACGACTCTGCTCCATTTCCGGACAATCCAATCTGGAAGTTTTTTCAGCAGCTTATGGTTCTCTTCACAGTCGTCCAGGATGTTCAATCCTTTCACATGAGGCATTGTTTCAACGCATCCTTGCAGGAAATCAGCAAACTCCCTGAGTGCAGCAGGATCACTTGTGCCACTTTGGGCCACTTCGATAGCTTGTCTCTGATAGCCTTCTGCACGATGAAGGGGTGTCCATATCGCTCTTCGAGGACCTTCAAGGCTCCCTGATAGGCTTCTTCTGAATTTCTGTAGAAAAATCCCTCTACAGCTTTGCGTGCATCTCCACTCAGATAGTTTTTTAAATAAAACATTTTCTCGTGAGCTGGTAGAGGCTGGCGGTCTATCACTGCCATGAAAGACATCTTCCAGTCTATATACTTCAGGGGCTCACCTGAGAACTTTGGTGGCTCGGGGGCAGGCAGACGATTTATACTGAGTGAAGCTATGAGTGCTTGGGTTAGCCTATCTTTCTCTTGAGATATTGGCGCAGAAGTATGCGTTTGTGGACGCTGGAATTTAGCTGGAGAAGGCTGGTACGTTTTTGCTGGTGTTCGAGGGGGCTCGAAGGGTTTTGAGTGTGGGTTCAGCTGGCTTTTGAGTTCAGTTTGATAATCAGTCCCTTTGACCCAGTCTTTGTTATCATTTTCAACGCTTTGGTATACTTTTACTCTAGCCGCTGCTATCCTCACTTCTGTTTTTGCCTGTAGTACTTCTAGCCTTTTCTTTTCTTCAAGCATCTCCAACTCTGCTCTCTTGAGAGCCACTTCCTGAGCCTGGATCTCGTACACTGCTTTAGCCCTTTCTTCTTTCGCTGCTAGTTCAGCTTCTGCGTCTACATGTTTGCTTGAGGTTCTTGAGTGGTCAGACTCTCTGGACACTGAGAGTACAGTATCTGTATCCGTTTCTCCGAAGACAGACCCATACTCATTTTTGTTTAGCACTAACCTCACTCTTGCCTTCTCGAGGTTATCGTTAAATGGATTCTCTACAGTTTCTAGCCTCTTCTGTACCATTTCACAGACCTCTTCAGTTATTGCAATAGAGACGTCCATCCTGGAGACTATGTCTGGGGTGGCTAGATGATTACGCTGAATGTGCTCGTAGCATTCACTAACTACATTGTAATTAGTTTGGATTTCTTCTTTGTAATTTTCTAGTTCTTCTTGAGAACAGAATGATTTTAGAGCTGTTCTGATCCGCCTTGCAGTCTCTTTCCAGGAGTCATAAGCCTTTATAAAGTCTTTTTTGTGTTTTATGGCCTTCTGGTCATGTAACTCTTGACCCTTCTCTGTAAAGGTTTTAACACGTGTAGGCCTATTTGACTCGTCCTGTTGTGTGCTATCAATTTGTTCTCCCTGTTGTGCGTTATCCATTTCCTCACCACTAAGTGACATTTTGTTGAAGTTTTTTGTAGCTGTTTGATTGTACTAAATTATACTTGTTTATAACTCAGCAAACTCTTAATATCAAACGAGCACTAAATGATTACATTCAACATACATAGGTTAACACACAAACAGTTACTCTGCAGATGATTCACACTAGCAGGTTCAATGGTTCAATCATGTGAAATGAACTTACCCTTTTTAATCCTTAATCATGCAACTTCAGATTTAGAATTAAATCAAATCATCAAACATGAGCAATACATTGCTTATATGAAGGTAACAACAGTCCAATAAATTAATGTACTTTATTTCAAGTCTAAACAGTCTTTCTATAATTGTCCATTAAACTACATGGACTGATCTTGCCTGAGTGTTGATCGAAGAATGAATTCTGATGACCAGTAGATGGCGGTGTTCTACCAGGAAAGGGAGGACTTTCACCACTCCACACGCGACGAGTTTTCACTGTAGCAACCCAAGATTTTGAAGGAACAGGCTTGGAGTGTTTCCAGACGGCTGTAGTTTATTTGAAGATTTGTGCATAGCACCAAAGACGTCGAACACTGTGAAAACTGTGACACAAAATGACACAGGTAAATTAGCCCACAACAGGCACACTCTATAAACAACAACTGCATATTAGCAGGCAATACAAATTACAGAATATATGAAATACTATACAAATCAATATAATATACAAATGAATCGTACCTCGCTCCGCTGATCAAGGGTGCTAAGGGGGATCCTTGGAAAGCTGCCACCAATACTGTTGCAAAAAGCTAGTTAGCCATGAACTTTGCTGGCTTCACAAACAAAAAACAGTCTTCTTTTAAATTAAAATTGCCGATAATTCTATCTCAAAAAACGGCACAAAAAGGCACACAATAACACTGTTAACCAAAAAATGAGTGGGGTGAAACAAAATTAAACACTCATTAACAGTGGAGAGAAGATGTTAAAGATGAATTATTATAAGCTTTCTTTCTTGCTTCTATCTTTTTCGAAGTCTCGTCTTTTTCTGAGCTTGACCTGGAGTCAGGTTACAAGGCACGGGAAATTTAAAGCGACAGTGCTCAATTAACACAACTCACGGCCACTTACAATTGTCCTGTAAACTTGTTCGTTTTTCTAATCTGCTACCGCTGCTGCTGCTACTACTTCTGCTACTTAATATAAGTAGCTTTTCCAACTGTTGCTCTGCTTACTGCCCCCTATTGGTCACCATCGGTATGACGGGCTCTCGTCGTGTGGTACGCGAGGTACGCTGGGAGCCGAACAGACGCGTACGCAGGGTACGCAGGCACCAACGTAGAGTATATTCCCGCCTTTAGGCTACCTTGTTTAGGAGTGTTTGGCAGCTGCTTTGGTAAATGTTTGACTCGCCATGTGTTTCAATAAATTAGTATAATAATAATAATAATAATATTTGTATCACTCTTCTCTTTTTTTTTTTACTGCTATATTATGCTGAAGAGGCTCCGAGGCGTGAGCAATATTTTTGTTTTCCTCATGAGATTATTTTTTTCCTCTGCAGCTACAAATAGAGTTCATATTTTTTCCTCAACAAACTAGTTTTATCTGAAGATTGGGGTTAATCGCACCCAGAGATGGGGGGACTCGAGTCGATGACTTGACTCGAGTCCAACTCGAGTCGCCAGATTTGTGACTTGCGACTTACTTGATTAACATTAAGAAAAGACTTGACTTGACTTTCCTGACCTGCGACTTGACTTGACTTTTGCCATGTGACTTGCCAAGTCACATGAAAAACCTGTCTTGTTAAAACATGTCTTATTTTAAAAAATAAAATAAAATAATTAAATTGCTGTATAACGGCAAACCTGGCAACCCCTCCTCCACACAACGCGACGTGCCTGCATGAGTCCAGTGTGTGATCAGCAGAGATGGAGAACGGCACTCAGACCAACACCGTCCCGAAAATCATACATTTTGGATTCAAAGATTATCAGACAACACCAAATAAAAGAGGAGCGACATGCAACATCTGCAATGTTAAAATTACGGATACTGCAAGCACAACGTCGAATTTCATCAGACATTTCAGGACAGCTCATAAAGAAAGGTGAGTAACATGGTGTAACGTAGGTTAACCACTGTTTGGCTTAAGGCTTTTCTACCACTATGGGAGTTTTTACCTGCCATTGTTTATATAATAATTGCTCGGGGGTTTATGTTTATGTGTATGTTTATGTTCATGTTCTGGATCTCTGGAAAGCGTCTAGAGACAACATCTGTTGTATTAGACGCTATACAAATAAAATTGAATTGAATTGAATTGAATTAAAGCTAGATGGATTAACGTCCTGATTATTATGTTGCTTCTTGGCTGCTGACATCAGAGAGACTACTAGGCTAGTGGATTGATAAGTTAATATTTTTCTTATCAATGATTTTTTACTTTAGCTAAAAAATAAAAAGCGGCAAGTAGCTAAAAAAAGCGGCAAGTAGCTGCAAGCAGCGCCAACGTAGAGTAACGAGTAACGTTATTTACACCGCGGTTGAATTGGTTTGATATTGGATATTGGATACAGTGGTGTAAAGTAACGAAGTACAAGTAGGCTACTTCGTTATTGTACTTAAGTAAGATTTTTGAGAATTTGTACTAAAACTTGTGATACATAACACCGATTGTTTTATGGGTGTTGAATTCATTAAACCTCATTAAATCAGCCCATAATATGATTTTATAATAATTACTCTCTTGTGATATATAGTCTAGATGACCATGAACACATCACAAGCAATATGACCAAAATCAGTGGTATGTATCACAAGTTTTATGGGTGTTGAATTCATTAAACCACATTAAATCAGCCCATATATATGATTTTTAAATCAGCCCATATATATGATTTTTTTTGTATGATTTTTTAATAATTACTGTTTTGTGATATATAGTCTAGATGACCATGAACACATCACAAGTGGATTGACCAAAATCAGTGGTATGTATCACAAGTTTTATGGGTGTTGAATGTCGAATATCCAATATCCAATATCAAACCAATTCAACCGCGGTGTTAGTTACTCTTTAAATACCTCTGCCTTTGTGTGCATCAATTAGTTTCTTTTTCTCTTTTTTGCGTTTGCAGCCTCGAGTTTTAAACATCAAAACTGCATGCCTAGAATGAGGCTATATGTATTCAAAACTTTATTTTCAGACATTATGGCATGGTTTTTGGTGTTTAAGCTCATTGATGCAAACACATTGATGCAAACATATGGAGCCAAATCAAGGCCAAAGGTTTTGCTAATTTGAAAATAAAATTTGAACCTGAAAATTCTTTTTTACAGTTTCAATTATTTTTTTTCAGTATTAGATCTTTTTTCAGTTTCAGAACTTTTTATTTCAGTTTCAGATCTTTTTTCCAGTTTCAGATCTTTTTTTTTCAGTTTCACTTCTGTTTTTTTCAGTTTCAAATCTTTTTTTTTCAGTTTCAATTTATTTTTTCAGTTTCAGACTTTTGGCCCCGATGTGGCGTGGGGGCGTGGCATCAACTGAGAGGGGCGTGGCATCATGAGTGACAGCAGAACAGAGAAGGCGGGGGACGTTCCTCAGTCCTGTTGCCTTCAGGAAATGTAGGTTGCTGAAGTTATCAGTAGAAGTATGATTCAAAACTGTATATACACCATATTCACGTGATTGGCAGTGGAAAAAACTGATACTAGTGACACATTTCTGTTTAAAAAGCTGTTTTAGACCGTACTTGGTAGTATGTGGAAGTGGGAAATGTCAAACTTTAAAGTGTGGCTCTTGAACTGTACAGTCTGGCATGGTTTATTGCTTTTATACTGCGATTGGTGCCAAGTACGGTCTAAAACAGCTTTTTAAACAGAAACGTGTCACTAATATCAGTTTTTTCCACTGCCAATCACGTGAATATGGTGTATATACAGTGTTGAATCATACTTCTACTGATAACTTCGGCAACCTCCGTTTCCTGAAGGCAACAGGACTGAGGAACGTCCCCCGCCTTCTCTGTTCTGCTGTCACTCATGATGCCACGCCCCTCTCAGTTGATGCCACGCCCCCCACGCCAGATCGGGGCCAAAAGTCTGAACCTGAAAAAAAAATTGAAACTGAAAAAAAAAGATTTGAAACTGAAAAAAACCAGAAGTGAAACTGAAAAAAAAGATGTGAAACTGAAAAAAAAGATGTGAAACTGAAAAAAAAATATGTGAAACTGAAAAAAAAGATCTGAAACTGAAAAAAAGATTTGAAACTGAAATAAAAAGTTCTGAAACTGAAAAAAAGATCTGATACTGAAAAAAAAATATTTGAAACTGTAAAAAAGAATTTTCAGGTTCAAATTTTATTTTCAAATTAGCAAAACTTTTGGCCTTGATTTGGCTCCATACAAACACATATGATCAAAAAAAGAGCTAATTAAGGCACTAAATTAGACTTAACATAAAATAAGGACAAGACGGGAAGAAAAATTCAATTTCAATTCAATTCAATTCAATTTTATTTATATAGCGTCTAATACAACAGATGTTGTCTCTAGACGCTTTCCAGAGATCCAGAACATGAACATAAACATAAACATAAACCCCCGAGCAATTATTATATAAACAATGGCAGGTAAAAACTCCCATAGTGGGAGAAAAAACAACTGCGTAAAAAAAATAAACTAGTTCTCTTTTTTTGACCATACAATGCATTTGCATCCCTGAGCTTAAACACCAAAACTGACTAGTGTGCTTATATCTATGTATGCATACAATGAGGCTATATTAGAACTTTACTTTCAGATGTTATGACTCCTTTGTAGGCAGTAATAGCAAGCTGTGTGCAGCGAATACATGAGTTTAAAATATATCTTTTCTCCCCCCTCTGTCCCAAATGTCTAGATATGACAAGTACCTTCGCTCAAAAGCAGCTCCTACGACAGACTCGAGTCAGCCCCAGATCTCCCAGTTCATCACAATCAACAAGCAACACTACACTTCCAGCCATCCCCAGCAGAACGCCATCACACGTTCAATACTTTCAGACCTGGTTATTGATTGCAGCTTGCCGTTGTGTATCATAGAACAGGGGTTCTTAACGTTTCTGACCTTGGGGCCCAATTTTTTCAGTACAGAGTGGCCCGGGGCCCATTAAATATTAACACTGTATAGCAGGGGTATTCAACTAAAACATTAAGAGGTCCATTTAGAGAAAATTTACTCAAGCGAAGGTCCAGAACATCATAATATATATATATATATATATATATATATATATATATATATATATATATATATATATATATATATATATATGTATGTATGTATGTATGTATGTATGTATGTATGTATGTATGTATGTATATATATGTATGTATGTATGTATGTATGTATGTATGTATGTATGTATGTATGTATGTATGTATGTATGTATGTATGTATGTATGTATGTATGTATGTATGTATGTATGTATGTATGTATGTATGTATATATATATATATATATATATATATATATATATATATATATATATATATATATATATATATATATATGTATATATATATATATATATGTATATATGTATATATATATATATATATATTCAAGTAGCCTCATAGTTGTATCAACATCTGCATCTGACTGTTACATTAAAAAAAGTACATATTTGCCACTTAACATGTGTAACTTGAATTAAACATATTTTTTTCTCTTAAAAATAAAATAGATTTTATTTTAGTTTTCAAATGCTATCTTATTTTATTTCTCTACCAGCAGTTTGAATTTCCCCTTTTCTTTGTTAATTGTCTCAACACATTTTTATAATAAATGAATATAAACACATCTTAACAATTGAACAGTTTTGCAGTTTCTCTTTCTTCCCCTGTTATAATCTTATGCCCCCACTTCCCTGTTGTTCAGTGAGAGAACTGAGCTCTAATTTCTCCTGTCAGGACTTTAAATCTGGGCTGGATGGTGTCAGGTTCTCATGCACATGAGAAGGTGCTCATTGATGACCCTGGAACGATATTTAGTTTTAATTATGTTCATTGTGGAGAAGGCTGCTTCACAGCTGTATCTGGACTCAAACATGGATGTTTTAAGATGGTCAGTTTATTATTCTATGACTTCAGTTCAGACTTGAGTGGATATCTTTGATGAAAAACGATGTGTTTTGTTTCAGTGGCGTTTCACTTTTGCACTTTGAACGCCACGGTCTCTGAACGTATGAGACACTGGTTTTGTCCCAGTTAAGTGGGAAGACTGGAAGAGTGGAAAGCGCCGTCTTCCGTCTACATACACGGAGCGCCGCCTTACAACACACACACAGGCATACAAGTGTGCATATTTAAAAATAGAGCGAGGACAAAACTTAGTTTTATTTTACTTTAAGTTATTTGCATTAATAAGTTGTCAGGACTCAGTGTGTCGGGTTTCATCCGAGCCCTATCAGCTGCGACGAGCACGAGCCCGCAGCTCTCTGGCCGCTGAGCAGCAGAGTCATTTTCCGATGCTTTTTCGAAAGCCCGAACAGTCCAGTCCAGCAGACACGTCAGCCCTGCATCTACATCTACCATCCTTCAGCACGTAACGACGGAGACCGCAAGCCCGAGCGGCACCGACCTCCCCGGCCCCAGTCGACCTCCCCGGCGGCGGGGACGCGTTAATGATCACCCCCCGCTCGCTCGCTCTGGGCGCAGACCCAAGTAATCGATCCCTGATCATGGCGGATCTAAACGTACTCTGTGCAAAATGAAGGATTTTCTCTGTAAATACACACCATTTCTCTTACTATTACACGTACAGCTAGCTGAGTGTCTTCTTCTCCTCATTTGGTCGGGAGTTGCTATGCAGTCCGGCGGCCCACGCGGCCCACAAGTACAAAACAGAATTTTTTTGCGGCCCACTAGATGGCGCTCGCGGCCCAAGTGTGGGCCGCGGCCCTATGGTTAAGAATCACTGTCATAGAACACCCAAGTTTCCGGCGCTTCATGTCTGTTGTTGACACAAGGTACAACCCTGTAAGCCGAAGAACTCTTACTTCAAAACTGGATGGTGTAGTGCTGGAAAAGCAGACAAAACTAAAGAACAGTCTTGAAAATGCTGAAAATCTATCAGTCACCGTTGACATATGGTCAGATCGGAAAATGCGGGGCTTCCTAGGAGTAACTGCTCACTGGTTGGATAATGGAGAAGGTGGAATAGTCCTGAAATCTGCTTTGCTGTCTTGTAATAGGTTCAGGGGTTCCCATACAGGGGAAAGAATATGTGAGGAATTTTCGCTGCTTCGGCCATTAAACCTGTTGTAAGTTGATCACCACAAGGACTCTGGACATATTAGATTAAGGTGGAAAAGTTACATGGTGCTGCTTTAAAGCATAGCGTCAAAGTTTTATCGACATCCCTGGTCAGTAAATAATCTGTAGGTAGAGGGCCACAAAGGATCGTGTGATGCTGACATGTACGTCCTCGATTATCGATGCGCACATTTGCTATTTTTCTGTGACCTTTGACATGGAAAGTTGCTTCCATGGAAGCAGGAATCTTAACTTCTGCACACATGCAGAAGGTCCAACGCTGCCATACAAGCTGAACAATGCAGTCTACACAGAGTGCTGGGCAGGCTGAAGACGGTACTTTCTATTTAGACAACTCTTTTAGTTGGGATGCCCATGTGGAAAGTCAGTGTGCCCATCTGCAGCACAGACTGCCCTTTTTGAGCCGATTGAGGCTGTATGGTGTTGACAAAAGCATCATGTTTTTATTTTGCCAGGCAGTTCTGGAGAACTTGGTCCGATGTGGGATGTCAGCCTGGTATGGGAACCTCACTGTCAGGCTGAAAACCAAATTGGCCTGTTTGGTGCATACAGCCATGAAGGTGATGGGGAAAAGAGACCGTCATTCCTTGCAGTTCATGTATGAACAAACAGTTGTCAGGCAGGTCCAGAGGATGGTAGCTTAGCCTTCCCACATCCTTTACTCGGAATATGAGCTCCTGCCCTCTGGGAGACGATACAGGGTTGCCAAGTGCAAATTGAATCACTTTACATTCGTGCCAACCTCCATCAAACTCCTGATCAATGCTCCTTGAGGCCAAATGATGTGCAATCATTTTAATATAAATAATTTTAGCATGCTTCAATGGGTGTACGTGTGTGTTTGTAATTGTTGCTGAAATGGTGCCCGGTGATGTAGTGTTTGTCACTATAGCTATCAAGGCATTTGTGGCTTAGCTGTTGGTCCAAGACAAATATCCCCAAGTGGGACAATAAAGTATATTTAATTGAATTGAATATAGTGTCTGCTAACTTGGCTACAGGACCATTAATGTTCTAAAAAATCTGACATATTAAAAGGTTATCTTACCTGATATGAAGTGGACATCTAAACTTGTAAGTCTCTTTAGAGAGACTTCTTTGGTCTGGTCACCTCAGTCTGTGGCAATGGTCGGTATTCGAAAAGACAAACAATATCACGATCTGATCTCTTCCCACAACCAACAATGCCACAAAAGTGGCGATAACAAAACTAACTTAAACAAAGAAACGATCAGTAACGTATATAAACAAAGGTGCATGTATCTGCTGTGGTTATCTGGCTGTCCTCCAACATGGCGACCACTCTCCAGATCACGTTACTTGTGGCGTCTAATAGGAACACTCTATTGTTGAAAGCATATCCAATTTCATGGGGGGACCCCAACATGATCCACTAAGCGGTTCTCCTCACCCTTCCTCACCTCTTCTTCTCTTTCCTTTCTTCAGGTCAACCGCCAGTTATTAATTAGAAGTATCTCATGCCCATCATTGTTCTCCATCGTTCTTGTAGTTTGTTGTGCTGGTCCATTGTAGTTAGCTGGGTAAATTCGTTTTACGCTAAAAACCAAACTTTGACTTGACTTGACTTGACTTGAGCCGAAGCTGTCTCTTGTTTTATGTGTATGTGTTCTTCTTAAATGTCTTGTTCCTGAACTGATTGTATGTTTTCTGCTGCTTGTTTCAACTCTCGACTGCAAAACTAGTTTACCCGTGGGTATCAATAAAGTAACCTGACCTGACCTGACCTGACGTCTAATTATAGTATGGTAACATTGACTGGATGTTGGATAATGGTTGCTTGCCAGCAAGACATAATTAGTTATCTAACATTATCTGACGTTGCAACCCATATCCAACCATGAACCGACCGATGTCAGCTGGGAAGGGTCCGACAATCAATCAAGCTGAGCGGCTCTGTCGCTACCAAAGTCGCACTAAAAGATTTGGACAGATTTTTGAGTGCAGTGTACAACAAAACTGGTTCAAGGTCAGTAAGCACAACAAAATTTATACATAAGCTGCCTGGGATTATAGGGCCCATTTTTGAAAAAAATTAAGGATTTTAAGTGCGACTTATAGTGCGGAAATACTGTAACTGGGGAGATGAGGAGATCGACGAGCTGCTCAGCCTTGGTTCTGGGCAAACTGGCGTACAGTACGTCCAGAACCAAAAAGGATGATGGTTCGTTGTTTGAACAACTGGACACACAGATGAAAAACCAGGGCTTTACAAGAAGCAGAACCCGGCCAAAAAACGCTCATCCCGATGTTCATCCATCCTTGTTTTGAAAACTACACCCGTCTGACGGCGTATAAATCCTGCTGATGTAAGGACAATATGTAATTCTACACAGCCACACAGGTTACGTTATGTTATGAATAACGGCCCCTGACTCACTTCACTCTTCACTTCACTCCCCTCAACTCACATTCAGGCCCGAGGTGACAAATAACACGCCTGGCGTTTATATTACCAACTTTCGTGAAATACCCGTTCATCTTACAGGGATAACAGCGGGATCTTATCTGAAAAATGCCTTAAGACTCACCTCTACGTATAAATAAATGAATCATTATGTTTTTCTTTTTTTTTCTTTTAATAAATAAAAATAGATCATTATTAATAAATAGCACTGGGCCAGTACAGGCTCAGCCAGCAGTGGCATCGTGCTGTCATAAAAACAACTAAACACCACACTGAACAACAGTTACACACTTCTGTTTCGATGGAATTGTTAAATATAAAAACAAATCTGCATTCTCAGGTTATTTGTCTTCACATCAGTCACGACCCCTGGTTGATCTGTTGGGGGATGGGGGGATGTTTTGACCCATGTCATTCTAGCCAGAACCGCTCCTGGCTATCAAGCATAGCATCATGTTGGCAATTATATTTGTGGATGCACTTCAAATTTAAGACCTGCATTTCTTTAGTAATATATACAGTATGTTCTTGATCTGATGTTAATGAAGAAAAGTAATGATTGTTTAATTTGTAAATAAGGACCCCAGAGAAGGCTCTGCACCAGACGCTGATCAGACAGAGCAGCCCGTCCAGCAGCAGGATGCTCTCTCTGACCTGCTCCCTCTGGCCATAAGAATCCTTGCTGGGGGGCCAGGGAGGGTCACGATCAACCCACACTCACATGCACTTCACAACTGTCTGCACATTACACTACATCATATCTATTTATTCATTTTTTTAATCAACACTTGACACTTTACATTAATGCGCAGCATTATTATGTCATATGTTACTAACCAAATATTTCTGTTTGTTTTGATACTAACCTGCTTTTGGGGCATCTAATAAAGCATGTGTGTGTGTGTGTGTGTGTGTGTGTGTGTGTGTGTGTGTGTGTGTGTGTGTGTGTGTGTGTGTGTGTGTGTGTGTGTGTCACGATGGCTGTTCATACACGTGAAAAGAAAGATGGATTGCTCACAAAGTCACGTGGTGACTGAGTCTCGTGTCTCGCGAGATTTCGTCTCATCCAGTGGTAACTGAAATAACTCAGTGGCTTTATGGCCAAGATAAGAGAGTGTGTGTGTGTGTGTGTATGTATGTGTGTGTGTGTGTATGTATGTGTGTGTGTGTGTGTGTGTGTTAATACAAAAAAGGCAAAAACAAAGCGCTGCAGAGCAGGATTGACAAAAACCAGGATCAGGACAAAAACTACGAGGAGACATGGAGGTGGAAACAGTACGGACCGACAGGGGACAAAGGAATGACAAGACAAGATATACTGAGGGGATAACGAGACATGATGAGACACAGGTGCAGACACAATCAGGGCAGATGGAACACAGGCGGGGCAAGACAGAAACTGAAGGCTGGGGGGAATTTCAACCTTGACAGAACCCCCCCCTCAAGGGACAGATCCCAGATGTCCCACTCGGCCTACCACCCAGGGCGGGCGGAGGGGGCCTGGAGGAGGGCCTGGAGGAGGGCCCAGGCCAACACACGGCCAACGTTCTGGGGCCGTCCTGGGGACTGTGCAGACCTGCGAGACAGCTCCGGGGGTCGCCCACGAAGCCGGGCAGACCGGCGAGAACGCTCGGGGGGAACGTCCACGAGGCCGGCCAGACCGGCGAGACAGCTCCGGGGGCCACCCACGAGGCCTAGGCCTGGGTCTTGACGCGGGGCTTGGCGGTCTTGGCGTGGGGCTTGGCGGTCTTGGCGTGGGGCTTGGCGGTCTTGGCGTGGGGCTTGGCGGTCTTGGCGTGGGGCTTGGCGTGACGGGAACGTGACATGGCTCTGGAACGTGACATGGCTCTGGAACGTGACATGGCTCTGGAACGTGACATGGCTCTGGAACGTGACATGGCTCTGGAACGTGACATGGCTGCGGGGGTACCCGGGTCCGGGGCGCCGGCTGCGGGGGTACCCGGGTCCGGGGCGCCGGCTGCGGGGGTGCCCGGGTCCGGGGCGCCGGCTGCGGGGGTGCCCGGGTCCGGGGCGCCGGCTGCGGGGGTGCCCGGGTCCGGGGCGCCGGCTGCGGGGGTGCCCGGGTCCGGGGCGCTGGCTGCGGGGGTGCCCGGGTCCGGGGCCACCACAGGAACATGGGGAGGTGCGTCCGGGACCACCACAGGAACATGGGGAGGTGCAGGAGCTGGAGCCGGAACAGGCTGGGGCTGGCGCTGGCGCTGACGCCGTCGCCGTTGCCTCTGCAAGCTCCTGGGCCCACCCAGAGCCAGGCGTGTTCCCCAAAAGGGGTCACAATACTCCTCCTCGGCCCAGCGCACGTTTTTAGCCGCTTCACGGCAGAGGAAGTCCAACAAGGTGAGGTAGTCTCCCGCTGGGTCCACCTGGTCGGTCCGTTCTGTCATGGTTCGGTTTTCTAGGACCCAAGTGCAGGAGACAGAGGGAGACTGGAGGCAGGAGTTCTCAAAAAACAAGGGGTTTAATACAAAAAAGGCAAAAACAAAGCGCTGCAGAGCAGGATTGACAAAAACCAGGATCAGGACAAAAACCACGAGGAGACATGGAGGTGGAAACAGTACGGACCGACAGGGGACAAAGGAATGACAAGACAAGATATACTGAGGGGATAACAAGACATGACGAGAAACAGGTGCAGACACAATCAGGGCAGATGGGACACAGGCGGGGCAAGACAGAAACTGAAGGCTGGGGGGAATGTCAACCTTGACACATGCACAAAATATTTCTACAAGTACCAATTTTTTTTGCACGTGCACAAAAATATTTCTACAAGTACAAATATTTTTTGCAAGTACAAATATTTTTTGCACAGGCACAAAATATTTCTACAAGTACAAATATTTTTTGCACGTACAAATATTTTTTGCACACGCACAAAATATTTCTACAAGTACAAAGTTTATTTACAGATACAAAATATTTATGGCTTTAATTTGAGCCCATACAACTCTGGATCCTGTACAATTCTGACCGTAAAATATAGGCAAGGCAAGGCAAGGCAAGGCAAATTTATTTATATAGCACAATTCAACACAAGGTAATTCAAAGTGCTTTACATTGACATTAAAAGCGGCAAAGACATAATAACAAATAGGTAAGAATAAGAAAAGAAGTAAAATAACAAAAAGCACAAGCTGTTAAAAAAAAATAAGGACAGTAGAATACAGCAGGTTTAATTTAAGAGTATACTTCAGTAAACAGTAATGTTTTTAACCCTGATTTGAAGGAGCTGACAGTTGGAGCAGACCTCAGGTCTACAGGAAGTTTGTTCCACCGGTGAGGAGCAGAATAACTTAACGCTGCCTCGCCTTTATTTGTTTATTTGATTGGATCCCCATTAGCAGCTGCACAGCAGCTACTAATCTTCCTGGGGCCCACCTTGCTTGGTTCTGGTTCTTGGGACACACAACAAGCCAGATCCAGAAGACCTAAGGGGTCTGGGAGCTTCATAGGGAACTAACAGATCAACCATGTATTTTGGTCCAAGACCATTCAGTGCTTTGTAGACCAGCAGTAAGATTTTAAACTCTATCCTTTGACTCACTGGAAGCCAGTGTAGTGATTTCATGACCGGTGTAATGTGGTCCAGTTTTCTGGTGTTTGTAAGGACTCTGGCGGCAGCGTTCTGGATCAGCTGCAGCTGCCTGATAGATTTCTTGTTAAGGCCTGTAAAGATGCCATTGCAATAATCCAACCTACTGAAAATGAATGCATGAATAAGTTTTTCCATGTCTTGTTTAGACAGAATACCCTTAATTCTAGCAATATTTTTTAGGTGGTAATTTGGCAGATTTGGTGATAAACTTTAGATGGCTGTTGAAGTTCAGGTCTGAGTCAATAATTACACCAAGATTTCTGGCTTGATTTGTAGCTGTCAATGACATGGAGCCAAGGTGAGCGCTGATCTTTTCCCTTTCATTTTTAGGGCCAAAAATGATCACCTCTGTCTTTTCTGCATTTAGCTGGAGAAAATTCTGGCACATCCACTCATTGATTTGGTGAATACAGTTACTCAATGAGATCAGGGGACTGTAGTCATGTGGTGACACTGAAATATAAAGCTGTGTGTCATCGGCATAAGTATGGTAGGAAATGTTGTGATGTTCCATAATCTGAGCTAACGGTAGCATATAGATGTTGAATAGAAGCGGTCCAAGAATAGACCCTTGAGGAACCCCACATGTGATCTTGGTTCTCTTAGACTCATGGTTTCCTATTGACACAAAAAAGGCCCTATCTTGTAAGTAAGATTTAAACCATTGAAGCACAGTGCCGGTAAGTCCCACCCACTTTTCCAGTCTGCTGATAAGAATGTTATGATCAACTGTGTCGAATGCAGCACTCAGATCCAATAATACCAGAACAGAGGATTTGCCTGCATCATTATTCAGATGAATATCATTTAAGACTTTGATGAGTACAGTCTCAGTGCTGTGGTGTGGCCGAAATCCAGACTGAAATGCATTAAAAAGGTTGTTTTGCATCATAAAAGCATGAATTTGCTGGAAGACCACCTTTTCAATGATTTTCCCTAAAAATGGCAGATTTGATATTGGCCTATAGTTACTAAGTGTTGTAGCATCCAGATTTGATTTTGAAGTATTTAAAGAAACTAAAATTCTGCGGCGTTGACTCAATAAGAACTGCTGCACTATTATCCTGACTGAACCAAGTTTCAGTTAAAAACGTAAAATCAAGGTTGTGCTCGTTAATAAAATCATTGATTAAAGGTATTGTGACATCATTTTTAACATGCTTTTAACACTATTAAAAGTCTTGGCCAACATCCCTCAAATGTGTCTAAAAGAGTGTAACAAGAAAAACTTCAATCTAGTACTCTTTTCCTGGCTTTTTATTACAGTGATTTTTTGCGCCGTGAAAAATGCTTCCTTTCCCCCCTTTCCTGTCAATCATTGCTCCGCTCCTCCTCCAAACCTCCTCCTCCAGCCATACGCTCACAGCGGCGTCGGAGAGCGACAGGCGAAGCATGCACGGAAAAGCAGGAGGGCGAACCACAGCAAACAATCATAAAAATAAAGGCATGCAAGCAGCACTGTCCCCTTATCTTAAGTCCAGTCAGTGGCCGCGGGTCTTCTTAGCAGTTTTCCTCCGGTGATTAGAACAAAAGAGGCTCTAAACTGCTCCGTGTTAAGCCTCATTTATGGTTCCGCGTTAAATCGACGCAGAGCATACGCCGTAGGGTTCAGCGTACGGTGCGCGTCGCCGCGTAACCCTACGCCGTAAGCTCTGCGTCGGTGTAACGCGGAACCATAAATCAGCCTTTATGGTGCACTGGAGAGGAGAGGAGGCAGGGAGCTGGGTGGAG
This sequence comes from Cololabis saira, assembly GCF_033807715.1. NCBI lineage: Eukaryota > Metazoa > Chordata > Actinopteri > Beloniformes > Belonidae > Cololabis > Cololabis saira. Next base: position 652,567 of record NC_084592.1, on the reverse strand, counting down.
GGGGCGGTGATTTAGCGGGCCGTTACGTAACGGCCCGCCAGCAAACCAGGTGAGACGTTTTTGCACAGTTATGCGGAAAATCCCAGAAAGCACACAATACACTGAATGTTAAAAGTTCGTTGTTTTTTGGGTGTAATTGATGTCAAGACACCCAACAAAACACAAAAAATCAAGAAAAATGTGTTTTTCATGTCACAATCCCTTTAAGAAAGATTTCCCAACCAGAGACCTGATATTTAAAAGGGCTAAATGTACATGTAAATCCTTAACAGGAGACACTTGTGAGATTCGAGGATGACATGCTATACTCAACAGATTAGCAGATTTAACTGAACTTTTTTCATTTCTCACCAGTTTGATACGTTTTCTGTTACCTATCATCACAGGGATAGAGAAAGCTGATTTAAGTCCATGGGGCCCAGACTTTTCCTGGGACAGAACAATGTTAATATTGACATCACAGCCTGGACCCGGCCCATATCAGACATCACAGATATGGTAGTTCAGAGGAGGTGGGGGGGGGCGGTGACTTTTGGTTGACCGCGGTTTCCGGAGTGGTGGTTTGGGAGGGGTTGGGTGATGTGGGGGGTTAAACAAAGGATTTTGGCGTGGTGTTAGTTGTAATCCAATATTCACCAACTTGTTCATCCTGTCAGTAAATTCCAGAAGTGGGGACTCCTGACTCCCTGGAGAGCTGGGTGGGCTCTGGGGGGGTGAGGATTTGGTGTTTCCTGTTGGGGCTGAGGGAGACTCCCCCTGTTGCGGTGATGATGATGATGATGATGATGATGATGATGATGATGATGATGATGACACTGCAGTACTTTGTTCTCCTTGTTCAGTCCTTATCTCAGCGCTCTCAGCACAGCGACTTATCAGTTGTTTTGGAACGTCCTGCCTCTTGTTCTTCTTCTTGATGGGGGCTGCTTGTTTGTGACGTAGATGATAGAAAATGTTGCTGGTTATTAATTTTGATCCAGCTTTGTTCAAATGACGGCCATCTGCCCTAAAGAAATGTTTTCGACCCCAAAAAATTCTAAAGTTGTCAACATAATGAAATGATTTAGCAGCACATGCATCTTTAAGCCATCCATTTAGCAACATTAGCCTGCTAAATCTCTCATCTCCTTGCCGAATCGTCGGCATTGGTCCACTGAAGAAAACCTCAGTATTTAGGCATGCAACTGTGCTCATCAGATCAGTGAAGTCTTGTTTTAATATCTCTGATTGTTTCACAACATCAAGGGCTCCTGTGTGTATGACAACTGCTTTAGCTGTCGGATGCTCCGCAGCAATTCTACGGATCTTCTTTGTGATATCAGACACCATGTCATTGGTAAAAGAGAGTACTTTTGTGTTTTTGCTGCAGAATGATTTTATCTCATTCACAGCTCCGTCGCCCACTATCAGCGTACGAGGCCCAGTAGTTGGCTCTGCCTGTAGACCTTTAGCAATGGATTTAGCCTCATACCTGTCTCTGGAGCCGGGAGATGAGCCTTTTCCCAGGGATTCTGGAGTTTGAGAGAGTGGAGTAAATCTGTTCTCCAGTAGAATCCCTGTGTCTTGGGGCGATTTGCTCTTAGCTTTTGTTGTAGTTGTAGCCTTCCTCCTCTTGCCGGGTACTGGGGTTGAAGACCCCAGTACCCCATTCCTGTGCAACGGTAATGCAGGCCACTCGATGTCGTCCAAGGTCACCAGGTGCTGGGTTCTGCCTGATAACCGTCTTCTCAGATCTGAGGGAGGCGATTTGTACTGCTTTGGCTTCGCACCAAGAGAGTTCCAGGGAGGATTTGTTGATTTCTTGCCATTTGTTCCCAGCTCCTGTTGCGTCTTGGTGGTGTTAGTTAGCTTTCTGTTAGCCTGCTCCCCTTCGCTGTTTTGGGAGGTCAGCAGAGTAGATTCATTCCCATATTGTCCATTTATCTCTCCATTCACTTCGAGCCTGTGAATTTTTGTTTCCGGTACTGCTATCTTCTGGAGCAGTTTGTGGTAATCATCCATGGAAAAGGAAAAGGGAGGCATCTTGCTGCTAATTAGCTTCTGCTAGCTGCTGCTAGCTGAGATCCTCAATCCCAGTCACGATAGCGCAGGCTTGTGCTGCTGATAAGCTACGCTCACAAAATACTAAAACAGTTTAAAATAAAAGTGGTAGACTTGAGGAATAGCTCCCGGTGGTAAGGTATCCTGGTCCTGCTTTCCAGAAATTGTTTTGCAGAAAAGAAAAGATTGCAGAGGAAAGAAGAAAAACAAAACAAAGCGGGGGAGCGGAGCAGAGAGCGAAGCGTCTGCACTCAGCAAGAGGCAGATAGGTACTATATACAATATAAAGAAACAGGTTTGTCTATTGTGATATGGTTTCCAGGTGAGACCAGCGTGGTACTGCGATCAGCCATGGTACCGCTCATCTCTACCAAGACCTGCAACCAGCCGGAGGTTTACAAGGGCTTAATCTCCTCCTGGATGATCTGTGCAGGATACCTGGAAGGAGGAGTGGACTCCTGCCAGGTACAGTCTATGTGAACCAGGAACCAACAAGAGTCATCTACATTCACAGCAGATGAGAAACTTGGGCAGGAATTACTAACTCACTAGCTTAGATGTGTTTCCTCCGTGGCATAGTTATGTTGGTGATCTGGACCCATCAGGGTTTCCTGTGTTGGTGGTCTGGACTCGCATATAGAGATAATTGATGAGGCCACCAAAGTGATAACAGACTACATACACTTTTGTGTAGACAATGTGGTCACAAAAAAAGACATTAAAGTGTACCGTAACGACAAGCCCAACATAACTAAGGATATAAAGGACTGTATCAACATGAAAAAGCTGGCTTTTCAAAATAATGATAGGGCAAGCCTGAAAAGGGTGCAACAAGAACTCAACCAGAAGCTGAAAGAGGCCAAAAAACGTCACAGGGAACTAATAGAGGATACTTTCATGTCAATGAACTCAAATAAGCTGTGGGCCTCTATGAAATCCATTACAAACATGAATACCACGAAGAACCGCTTCAGTACTGATAGTGATCTGGGCAAAGCAAATGAACCGAATTACTTTTTTCTTAGGTTTGAAAATATGGGGGTATTATTGTTCCAATATTATTTGTGTGTGCGTAAAAAAGATGTGTCAATTCGTATTCGTAATGATAAACATTTGTATGTAAATAAAAAAGTTGTACCCAAAATTCTGCTGTCACACACATGAGTGATAAATTATTAGGGTTAGGATTGTTTTTATGTGAGTATGAATCTAAAAGCTGTGAGTGCAAAGTCTTGTGAATACAACTCTAATTTCTACGACTACGAGTCTTCACTGTGAACACGAATTCAAGTTTCTGGGTACGAGTCGAAAAACTGTTGAAATGACGTCACAGACAGGTCAAAGCATAGACATAAGAAAAATAGAGAAACATATTTTCTCATCAACAAAACATGTTATTTTCTGTCTAAAAAATGGCAAAAATAAGAACTTTATTGATCCCACATAGAAGTAATTAATGTTATATCTGCTATAGAGAACAAGGTAGTTCCAAAAAACAATATATATCCCCCCTCACAAAAATAAGAAAAATAACAAAGCAAATTAAAACATTTTCAAATAACAAAATAACATAATTGAACCATTTTTCAGACAAAAAAATAATATTTGAACAATTTTTCAGACAATAAAATAATTGAAAAAATCTGAAAAATTGTTCAAATATGTTATTTTGTTACTTGAAAATTTAAAAATATGTTTTGTTGATGAGAAAATATATATCTCTATTTTTCTTATTTTTGTGAAGAGGGATATATATTGTTTTTCGGCACTACCTTGTTCTCTATAGCTGATACAACATGAATTACTCCTATGTGGGATCAATAAAGTTCTTATTTTTGCCATCTGAGAAAATTAAATATATTATATTCGGTGCCTAACTGTTTTCCAAGTATATTAGTGCATGTGTGAATGAATAAATGAGACGTAAAACGTAAATTTCTTTGTAGAAAGGCGCTTTATTAAAATAAGTCAATTTACTTGTATTAGTTTACAGCGCAGTCTTGCCACATCCAATATGGTGGCGACTTTGACGCCATATTGGATGTGGCAGTTGGCTCCATAGACATCATATAGTGTTCTATATGATGTCTATGGTTGGCTCACTCGCAGACGCACTCGATGGGGCGTCTACGTATATATGTCTATGCTGTGACCTGCCTGTGACGTCATTACAACAGTTTTTCGACTCGTACCCATAAACTTGAATTCGTGTTCACAGTGAAAACTCGTAGTCGTAGAAATTAGAGTTGTATTCACAAGACTTTGCACTCATAGCTTTTAGATTCATACTCACATAAAAACAATCCTAACCCTAATAATTTATCACTCATGTGTGTGACAGCAGAATTTTGGGTACAACTTTTTTATTTACATACAAATGTTTATCATTACGAATATGAATCGTTATAACATGGACACATCTTTTTTACGCACACACAAATAATATTGGAACAATAATACCCCCATATGAAAACCATGACCCGTAACAGTTTGCCTATAGACAGGGGAAAAGGTACTGATGAAGCCATCAACAGTATCATCCACTTCACTCTCAAGCACCTGGAATGCCCTAAAGCATATGCACAGATTTTGTTTATTGATTTTAGTTCAGCTCATACAAATACCATCAAGATAACTGTATGGTGTGGACAAAAGCATCATGTTTTTATTTTACCAGGCAGTTCTGGAGAGCTTGGTCCGATGTGGGATGTCAGCCTGGTATGGGAACCTCACAGTCAGGCTGAAAACCAAATTGGCCCGTTTGGTGCATACAGCCAAGAAGGTGATGGGGAAAAGAGACCATCACCTGCCTGAGCCTGCCTGACAACAAACAGTTGTCAGGCAGGCCCAGACGGTAGCTGAGCCTTCCCACATCCTTTACTGAATACGAGCTCCTGCCCTCTGGGAGACGATACAGGGTTCCCAAGTGCAAATTGAATCGCTTTAAGAACTAATTCGTGCCAACCTCCATCAAACTCCTGAACAATGCTCCATGACAACGATGTGCAATAATTCTATTCTTTTTTTAATTGTTTTATTATGGTGATTTTTAGCATGTTTCAAATAGTGTATGTGTGTGTTTGTAATTGTTGCTGAAATAGTGCCCAGTGTTGCATTGTTTGTCACTGTAGCTGTCAAGGCATTTGCGGCTCAGCTGTCGAGTCCAGGACAAATTTCCCCAAGTGAATTGAATTGAATTGAATATAAGGCCTTATTGGCCAAACTCCTGGTTTCTCCAAGACGTGATAGTTCTTTATGTTCCTAATTTCTACTTAGTTCCTAGAAGATCCAAATGTAGATCTGAAAGGGTCTTCTGCTACCAGGAACCATTACTATGGAACCAACTTCCAATTTGGGTTATGGAGGGTGACACCACCTCCACCTTTAAAACCAAACTTAAAACGTTTCTTTTTAGTAAAGCCTATAGTTAGTGTTAGTAAACCTGAAATTAGTGTAAACTCTAGTGGGTTAGAGTCAGTAGTCATAGCTGCAGCTACAGGACAAGAGTAGAGCAGCTCGGCTTAAACAGAGCTTCATCCTAGATATGCTGCTATAGAGCTACGCTACAGGGGAACAGCAACATGATCCACTGAGCGGTGCCCCTCACCCTTCCTTCTCTTTCCTTTCTTCAGATCAATCCATACATTTTCATATTTGCTCAGGGGGGTCATGTGTTGGGTCTCTGAAAGCACCTAGAGACATTTTAAACCCTAATATACGCTATATAAATGACACTAAATTTAACAGAATCAGGATTTCCTGCATGTTATCTGGTTTGGACGCATCCTCCATGTTGGGGGTCTTTTGTGTTGGTAGTCTGGTCTTCACTGGACTCCTGCAGGGACTCTCCTTTTGGTCTGGACTCATCGTGGTCCCCTGTGTGTCTCATCAGGGGGACAGCGGCGGTCCTCTTGCCTGCCAGGACTCAACTATGTGGAAGCTGGTCGGGGCGACCAGCTGGGGGATCGGATGTGCTGTGAGGAACAAACCGGGTGTTTACACTCGCGTCACGGAGTCGCTGAGCTGGATCCGCCATCAGATGGAGGTGAGGCCTGGAAAAACCGGGTTCTGTTCCAGAAAGCATCCTGGAAGATGTTCAAATCTTGGCAGATTCAAGTGAATCAAAGACCCAAAAACTAAATTCAAAAAATAAAGACACAAAGTACTAAGGGTTTATTGTAAAACAGATAGCTGCTGGTCCCTCATTTGTAAAAAAAAGTTAGTTAAGACATCCGTCAGCTGAATAAACTGTGATGTGTGGGTGTAGTTTTGGACAAAGACAGAAGTTGAAAATTGACAATGGTGATGGGTGGACAGGATTCAATTAATCTCAATTTTATCTACACTCACCGGCCACTTTATTAGGTACACCTGTCCAACTGCTCATTAACGCAAATTTCTAATCAGCCAATCACATGGCAGCAACTCAATGTGTAGGCATGTAGACGTGGTCAAGACGATCACTTCAAACCGAGCATCAGAACAGTGAAGAAAGGTGATTTAATGGACGTGGTTGTTGGTGCCAGACGGGCTGGTCTGAGTATTTCAGAAACTGCTGATCTACTCGGATTTTCACCCACAACCATCTCTAGGCTTTAAAGGGAATGGTCCGAAAAAGAGAAAAGAGAAAAAGAGAAAAAATCTGTGAGCGTTAATGCTTTGTTGATGCCAGAGCTCAGAGGAGAATGGCCATACTGGTTGGAGCTGATAAAAAGGCATCACTAACTCAAATAACCACTTGTTACAACCAAGCTGTGCAGAGGAGCATCTCTGAACACACAACACGTCGAACCCTGATGCAGATGGGCTTCAGCAGCAGAAGACCACACCGGGTGTCCCTCCTGCCAGATAGGAACAGGAAACTGAGGCTACAATTCTCACAGACTCACCGAAATTGGACAACAGTAGATTGGAAAAACGTTGCCTGGTCTGATGAGTCTCCATTTCTGCTGCGACATTTGGATGGTAGGGTCAGAATTTGGCATCAACAACATAAAAGAATGGATCCATCCTGCCGTATCAACGGTTCAGGTAGGTGGTGGTGGTGTAATGGTGTGGGGGATATTTTCCTGGCACACTTTGGACCCATTACTATCAACTGAGCATCGTGTCAACACCACAGCCTACCTGAGTATTGTTGCTGTCCATGTCCATCCCTTTATGACCTCAGTGTACCATCTTCTGATGCTACTTCCAGCAGGATAACCTCCATGTCATAAAGCGCAAATCATCTCATGATTGTTTTCTTGAACATGACAATGAGTTCACTACTCAAATGTTCTCCACAGTCACCAGATCTCAGTCCAATAGAGCACATTTGGGATGTGGTGGAATTGGGAGATTAGCATCATGGATGTACAGCTGACAAATCTTCAGCAACTGTGTGATGCTATCATGTCAATACAGACCAAGCTCTCTAATGGTGCTTTTCCACTAGTACCTACTCTGCACGCTTCTACTCGCCACTCCCCCGTCTTGCGCTTCTCCATTACGGGCCGAGTGGGGTGGAGCCGTGCCGAGTATATACTTTTTCTGTATCTTTTTCTGAGGTTCTAAGCGTGCTGAGTCAGCCCTGTATCTGACGTCATCACAATACACGCCACTGATTGGTCGGGGGGCGGTGGGGGGCCCACTGTCAGACGTTTGAATCAGGAAACGGGAATCAGCATGAGAGCGACTCGCGGCTTGCAGTGATTTTATCCGACAGGCAATGGCAGCGCAAACGTCTGTTTCATGATCCAACTCTGAGGTGCAGATGTTCATAAACCTGGTGCTGAGGAGAGAATTAAAAAGGGATGTAGACGGGCGATAAGGAACGATCAGATCTACCAGGAGCTCTGTCACTTCTCAGCCGCTGAAGGCTGAAGGGGGTCCAACCCGGTACTAGCAAGGTGTACCTAATAAAGTGGCTGGTGCATGTATATAGTTTCTATTACAACAGAAGTTGTCTCTAAGATCTTCCAGATACCCAGAACATGACCCTCGATCAATTATTACATAAACAAAAGCACGTAAAACCCCCCCTTTAGGAGGGAAGAAAACTTGAGCAGGACCTGGATCATAAGGGGAGACCCTTCTGTTGAAGGCCAGACTGGGTAGAGCAGGAAAAGGGAGATCAGCCAAAGAGAATGAACAACAGACAAAGGTGAGACACAGACACAATGGTTAACTGGTGCACTGCAGGGATGACTATATAAACAGATGTAGACAGCAGACACTGAGGTGGTCAGAGGCCGGGACCGCAGGTCAGGATATCAGCAGGCATCTACCAGACATCCATACAGACAGGTGGAAGCAAGCAGTAGGATGACAAGAGGGTGGGACTGCAGGTCAGCATGCAGCTCCTGAAGCTCTGACCTGCAAATGTGCACAGAAAAGAAAAGGAGGAGCTGTGACTACTGGTCCTAACACACCAAAGTTTGCACTAACTAGAGGCTTTACTAAACACTAACGTTTGAAGTTTGCTTTTAAAGGTGGAGGTGGTGTCAGGCTCCTTAACCCAGATGGAAGTTGGTTCCATAGTAACGGTTCCTGGTAGCAGAAGACCTGTCCTCCAAATCTACATTTAGATACTCTAGGAACTACGAGTAAACCTGCACTCCGAAAACGGAGAGCTCTTCCAGGAACATAAGGCACTATCAGGTCTTGCAAATATTGCGGAATTAAGCCGTTTGGGGCTTTATACGCAAGTACAACAGTGTCCAAAGCAGCACTGAGGTCCAGTAGAACCAGTATGGACACTAATCCCTTATCTGAGGCCATAAGAAGGTCATTCATGATTCGGACCAGTGCTGTCTCTGTGCTATGATGCATTCTGAACCCTGACTGAAAAACTTCAAACAGATCATTTCTATACAAATGGTCACATGACTGGCTGCAACTACCTTTTCCAGAATTTTAGAAACAAATGGAAGGTTGGAAATTGGTCTATAATTAGCTAAAATATGTGGGTCAAGAGACGTTTTTTAAGTAATTAAAATGACTGCGACTTTAACAACCTGTGGCACATATCCTAATTTTAGGGGCTGTGCTAGAGAACTAGACCAGAATCTGAAGCAGCTCCAGAACTGTTCCTGAGGGTTAAAACTTTATTTCTGTTTTCAGAGAGAAGAAGTTCCCAGTTCACCTGTTCGAAGAACTGGAAACTGAACCTCCACAGAAACATGTGGCTAGACTTCACTGGGAACTTGTGAAACTAGCCTGAACCTTCATGGAGACAAACACATCCACCCTGGTTTGAGAGAGACAGATATGTTTTATTCCAGAAGACAGAACTGTAAGGTGAACCAGACAAGACAGGGATGAAGACGAGAGCTGACTTTTACATTTGATAACTCAAGTGGACTCTGGACCAGGGCCTCCTCTATAGGGGACTGTGAAAGTCCCCACGGAAGAACTTCTCGGTGAAGGTGGTGGATTGTGGACCACATTACCAAGACCATACACCACATTCACAGCTTTTAAAAGCAAACCAGTTTTGTGATCATTTTAATGTGTTAACATTTTTGAATCTTAATGTCTTATTATTCTTTTATTGTATTGAAATGTAAATGTCTTATTGCATTGTGTATTTTTCTTTTACCTGCAAGTGACCACAGATGCAGATTGTTAGCTAGAATACATGCATGCTTACATCTGTTGTTTATAGATGTCCATTAAATTGCACTGTCCATATCAAAAAAACAAATCAATTTATATATGGACGGATGGATGGACGGACGGATGGATGGACGGATGGATGGATGGACGGATGGATGGATGGATGGATGGATGGATGGATGGACGGACGGACGGATGGATGGACGGACGGATGGATGGATGGATGGATGGATGGATGGACGGACGGACGGACGGACGGACGGACGGACGGATGGATGGATGGATGGATGGATGGATGGATGGATGGATGGATGGATGGATGGATGGATGGATGGATGGATGGATGGTATTATACTTTGACTCATTTAAAATCATAAAATGATATTTTCACATTTTAAAATTCATCAGAGAATCAGAAGGTTGCTGCAAAACCGGATGTCCTCCATGATCAATAACATGAATCTAGTCACTTCTGTTCCACAAAAATATTTATAATAACTTTTTTATATTTTATAGAAGTTATTTCTCTCTCTTTTAATTATTTTTGGTTCATGTATTTGACAGAGCCTCAGATAGACAATAAATGTTTTTTCTCTAATATAATTATTCATTTAATTCAAAAAAGGCAAGAAGATTCACACAATGCCAAGAGGGAAAGATATCAGCAGGGGTGCACATCAATTAAAAATGAAAGAGTTTGTAAATGATCTGAAGTTCAGGGTTCTCCAATGAGAACTGGACGTTTTCCAGAACGTGAGGTTCCATCAGATTTACTCCACGATCAGACCACGAGAAACACAGAGGTCAATGTCAGAGCCTGCAGACCTCACTGATGTCAAATATAAACATTCAAGTTCATTGTTAGGTTCAGTTTCATTCTTTACAAAACACAGATCCTTCAAAACAGAACGAGGCAGATTGCTTCTGTTCAGAAGATACAAGCTTTTAAAGAGGGAATCACACATCTGAAGGCTGTTTTCCCAGAATATCCAGCAAAATAATAATCAGATGATCAGCTCAGATTGAAACAGTATGAAACATGGACAGGAGGTTAAGAATGGAAGTTTGAATAAAATAACATCAAGCACAACCGATGAACGCCTGTAAAACTCCACAAACATTAATCGCCGATGTTTGAGAGGACACGCCTCTATTTAAATTGTTTTTTTATCAGTTTGAATCAGTTGTCTGTTGATAGATTTTAGTCACTGAGCGGACCACCCCCATTGCCACCCACAAGGGTGGAGGCCACCTCTACCCTTGTGGGTGGCGCCCACTGTTGAGCACGGCAGAGTCACAGAAAAGGCCACAACTACTGCTAAGCATGGCGGGGCTCATGGACCAGGCCCTGCCCACTGTTGAGCACGGCGGGGGAGGAATCATGGACCAGGCCATACCCACTGTTGAGCATGGCGGGGGAGGAATCATGGACCAGGCCATACCCACTGTTGAGCACGGCGGGGGAGGAATCATGGACCAGGCCATGCCCACTGTTGAGCACGGCGGAGGAGGAATCATGGACCAGGCCATGCCCACTGTTGAGCACGGCGGGGGAGGAATCATGGACCAGGCCATGCCCACTGTTGAGCACGGCGGGGGAGGAATCATGGACCAGGCCATGCCCACTGTTGAGCACGGCGGAGGAGGAATCATGGACCAGGCCATGCCCACTGTTGAGCACGGCGGGGGAGGAATCATGGACCAGGCCATGCCCACTGTTGAGCACGGCGGGGGAGGAATCATGGACAAGGCCATGCCCACTGTTGAGCACGGCGGAGGAGGAATCATGGACCAGGCCATGCCCACTGAATACTTTTCTAAAAGTGACTGATGACTGTACATGCTTGGTTCTTTTCTTCAAGGTCATTTGGGGCTTGAGTCATGTTTTTCAGAAACTAATTAGTACTCTGGAGGATTCTAAGGCAGCAAACCGCCAAACATTGAAGTGAAAGTGCATCAAAACTCCCTTTACATTATTATATTCTGCTTTTCCACTTAACAGTATATTTTATTCATTATCTCAGTATTTAGAGTATCTACGGTATTTCTGTCACTGCAGAAACTGTAGAAGGTTGTCAGATGTCTGATTATCAACATGACAGAAGTCCGAGGAAAAAAGGGCAATTCTTACAAATAAAACTTTTAACTTTTAACTTTTGTAAACAAAGGGGGCACGGTGGTGCAGCTGGTAGTGCAGCCGTCTCACAGTAAGAAGGTCCTGGGTTCAATTCCCGCCAGGGACTTGTGGGTGTTGAGGGCGTGTTAAGTTCCCCCAGGACTTCAGTGCCCACACCCTGGGTGGGTTAGAGAAAGGATCTTTCTGTGTGGAGTTTGCATGTTCTCCCCGTGTTCCCCTGGGTAGCTAATGTGAGCTACCCTCACAAAAACATGCCCCCCCCCCCCAGGATTAAAAAAATAATAATTTTAGTAAAAATCTCTTCAATAACAGAAATTAAAAGTTCTGAAAAAAATAAACTCATTGTTTGGGCTTTCATCTGGATATTAAGATTAATGGCAGAATTTAAAGTTTTTTCACACTAATGACTTTTAATGTCAGAATTCTGGGACTGAAGGTTCCCGGGTCCAGAGGCTGCAGCGCCAGAACACCCCACCGTGCTTGACAGAGGGTGGAGGTGATGATAGAGTTCTGGCATTCTGAATGTAAATTTGGTTTTGTCACTTTAAGAATTGTTGCTGAAGCCAAACCAACTGTAGCTGCAATGATGTGACAGAGAATCATAAAGCTCAAAGTAACGCAGCTTTAAAGTAAAGGTACTGTAAATGAGCGTAAGAAAAGGTGCAGTCCAGTCCAGGTCCAGATCCGGGTCCAGGTGGCTGTCTTCACTCTCCAGTGAAGGTGGGGTTGGACACGGTGGTGGTAGCCTTCGAGAAAATGGGGTTGTCGGCCTGGAGATGAAGAAACTTGAGTCAGAACAGATTCATCTGCAGGAGTAGATGTTCAGCTTCTCCAGAACTCCTGAACTGAGTTGTGGTCCCTCACTGACCTGTTCTCTGTTCAGATCCAAACTATAGACTCACCTGTTAAGACTGGCATTTGGTTACTAATGGTATAGTGCAGTGTTTCCCAACCCTGGTCCTCAATGCCCACTGTCCTGCATGTTTTAGAAGTTACCCTGCTTCAGCACACCTGATTCTAATTAATGGTCCTAATTAGCTTGTCATCAAGACCTGCACAATTCTGTTGATGACACAGGTGTTTGTATCACGGTGTGCTGTCGCAGGGTAACATCTAAAACATGCAGGACAGTGTAGCCTCGAGGACCAGGGTTGGGAAACACTGGTATAGTGGAAATCTGACCAAGTCTTCCACCTTTACATCTGTCTGAATTCATGAAGTGAAAACCTAAACACTCCAGAGATCCATCCTAGAACATCTCCCCTCCTGAGAGACAGTTTTCGCCCTCAAACTCCCGAGGTCCTTAAGCTGCTGCCTCAAAGCCTGAGCGGCCTCCTACAGGTGAAGAGGCTCGCAGAGGACAAACCCTCGTATCCGGCCTGAAACCAGCCGGACACCACAGGTCCGGGTCCTCAGGGACGACCTCTGGGTGGATGCCGGGTGGGGCACCAGGGAACCTGGTTTAGGTGAGGGATATACAGCTCTAGAACTTCTACTTTAAACAGGAGTTATCAGAACCACGCTTAGTCTGGCCTGTTCCTCAGGACTGGTTAGGCCTGGGAGTTCCTACCAGGATCTGGAAGCCTCCAGGAGTAACAGGCCTGTAGACCTCAGACATTTGAAACACACAAGGAATAAAATCTTAAACTGGGTCCGGAAATGGACAGGAAACCAGTATGAACAGGAAAGTACAGAAGTCACATGATAACGTAGATAATATCATATTGACATGATATTATTTTCATTTTTTTTTAATTCATGTCGGTAAATTTACATGAATTCCCAGTTAGAACTGTTCTAAAATTCGCTTGAACATCATGTGAAAAGTTTCTGTAACTTTTGACTCCCAGCTTCACCCCGGCGGCGGTGTTGTCCATTCAGTTTCTCAGCTAAGTCCTTAAACCTTATGAACTTTGAATCTGGACTCTGCTGGAATAAATGACATCATAAATGATGGAGGGAAGCCTTTTTTTTAACTGCACTGAACCAGTTTACTAATGATATTTTCTGAGCATTTTGTACTTTTACTTGTGGAAGTGACCAAATAACTGATATAAAATGTCTCACGTTGGCCCAGTTGGACTTCTTCTTCTCGTTTTCAAACCTCCTGAACTCCTTTAGGTCTTTCATGTAGATCATCAACTTGATGAGTGCCAGCAGTATGATGCCGATCAAAGCCACAGCAGCGACGGAGCCTCCGATGATCACTGCCACACTGGGTGGCTGTGGACACTCTGGAGGAACAGTTGTAGGAAAAAAGATTAGTCTAAAAACTGAAGAACTGCAGAAACCATCAATGGCTACCGGTTCAAAACCACTGAAACTATCAATGGCTACCAGTTCAAAACCACAGAAACCATCAATGGCTCGGTAGCCAAAACCACAGAAACTGAAATCGGCTACCGGTTCAAAACCACAGTAGCCTTTGTTGTGATGAAGAGAGAGATGAGACTGTTGAAAGGCGGAGCAACATTCTCCCCTCACATATGGAACTGTGGGCAGTGACTGAAAGAACCAGATGGAGAATACAAGCAGCTGAGATGAGGTTCCTCTGCAGGGTGTCTACACTCCCCTCTAGCGACAGGAGAAGTTCAGTCATCCAGGAGAGACTCAGGGTCACTGCTCCTCCACATCAGAGGAGACAGTTGAGGTCCTTTTTCTGGTTAGCATGTCTCCTGGATGCCTCCCTGGTGAGGTTTTTCAGATGTCCAATCAGGAAGAGTCCCTAAGGCAGAAACCAGACACTCTGCAGAGATTATAGCTCTCAGCTAGTCTGGAAACACATTAGTATCCTCCTACAAGATGACAGTTGGAGGAGTTCTCCAGTTCTGGTTCCATGACCTGAACCCGGGGAGAAGAAAATGGGTGAAGGGATGGATGAATAATACTGGCTCAAACTCTGAGACTGCTTGGGGATCTCGCTTGGGGGATCTCGCTATAATCCAATATTTATAGTCCAGTTCTCCATCAGAACTGGACTATAAATATTGGATTTATTTGGTCTAATATGAAATATTATATATATATATATATATATATGTATATATATATATATATATATATATATATATATATATATATATATATATATATATATATATATTAATATGAAATTCTGAGTAAGCTCCTCAGTTTGTCATTTTTTCTTGTGTCCATCAGCAACATACCTCTCTCCATCAAGACTTCAGCCTTGTAGTTGTCCCTTCCAACCAGCTGTTCTAGCTTATAGGTGATCCAGCATGCCTTGCTGTCCTTCTGGCGGCACTCCTTCCCTGGTATGCTGAACTTTTCCACCTTCTCATGATAGATGCTTCTCCTGCAAGTTTTAGTGCAGTTCTTTTCGAAGGGACCAGAGTCAAATCCCAGACACTCGATGCAGCTCCTGAAAACCAGTCAAAGATGTGTGCACTGGTCAAAAAACTATTGGTCAGAAGTAGATCTGGCCATAATTAATGGCTTCAGAGAGACATGGAGGGCTCACAGTTTGGTCTGGCATGGATCAGGACATCCCAGGCAGGTCTTGCAGTTTGGACGCTGATATCCCTCGTCACATTCACAAACACCACACTCGCAATTCCCTCGGCCGAAGCAGACAATGCTGCTGTTGTTGTTGTCAGTCCGGCAGCCCTCGTCAGACTTTTCACACTGACATGCAGAGCCATCAAAACCTATATCACATTCGCATATTCCACACCGGCACTTCCCATTTCCTAAAGGTGGTGAGGGATAAAGAGGAGAGTCAGTGTTGGGATGAAGATGGCACGAAAGAGATAGTTTAGGACCAGGGGCATCATGTACAAAGAGAGTAAAACGGCTCCTCGTTACGCTTTATTGTCACGTATAGGCATAGGCATAGGCTACAACGGATTAAGCCCAATGTACACGTGTATTGACTCTTACACATTGTGGATGTCTGCAATCACCTCTTTCATAAGTATAATAATGTGAAAAACATAAGCTTATATTTAAAACATGAAGCATCACGATCTGATTCCTCTGCTGCAGAAATAAAGACAAGTTGTGCCAACGTGATTATATCGAGGTGCAAACGTGAGAAATAAAGAGCAAAGTCGCTGTAACTGAGACCGGTCTACGTCCCGGCCTCCATCACTGGGAGGAGAGACCGGTTTAACACTTTCTGGAGAAACACGTTCTATAGTCCTGCAGCACCTGCAGCTGACTCCATATCAGACTCTGAAAGTAGCCTAAACATTCAATAAAAACTTTATTCATATATTGCTGAGTCACATCAGTTTGTACCAACAAACCTTTCAGTGACATTTAGCAGGTATTATTTTAGCAGATGTTTGTCTGATGAAGCTATTGATACATTTAAGGAGGCCATTGCTCATCTTACGACAGTGGAAAATAGTGAAGCAGGCCAGTGACCTGGGTTCTACCTCTGCAGATGTTGATTTTCTTGTTAGTAACACTGCTGATTTCTTGCATTCAGCTGAAGTTGCTCCTTTGAAAAGGAGGGTTTCTAGCCACAGGAGCTTAACTCCCTGGTATAATTCAGATATTCGCATGTTGAAACAAAGTGTGCGTAAAATGGAAAGGAAGTGGCACTCTTGTAAGTCTGTAGACTCTTATCGTGAATGGAAAGATATTCTAATAGTATATAAAAAAGCCATTCGTAAAGCCAGAACAGCTTATTATTCATCGTTGATAGAGGATAACAAAAGTAACCCACGTTTTCTGTTCAGCACTGTAGCCAGGCTGAGCCGTGAATTCCTGCAGCTATGGGATATTTTAAAGATCTTGCTTTTAATAATAATAATGACTTGGATTTATATAGCGCCCTTCTAGGCACCCAGAGCGCTTTACAGAAATCATTATTCATTCATACACATTCTCACCAGTGGTGGTAAGCTACATTTGTAGCCACAGCTGCCCTGGGGCAGACTGACGGAAGCGTGGCTGCCATATCGCGCCAAACAGCCCCTCCGACCACCACCAACATTCATATACACATTCAAACACATTCACACGGGGCAAGGTGGGTAAGGTGTCTTGCCCAAGGACACTATGACAGCAAACTGGGACAGAGCGGGATTCGAACCGCCGACCTTCCAATCATTGGACGACCCGCTCTTCCACCTGAGCTACTGCCGCCCCAATCTCTTTATCTCGAGTAGTCCTCCCATACGGTCGACATGGCGACTGAGGGATGTCCGACCTGTCAGCAGCTTCTGGTGAAAGCATCATGTTGGTCCGAACCGGAGCGTCGCTGGGACCAGTTCAGGGCAGGGAACCAGAAGGATCCTCTCGGTGACCTAAATCAGCTTATGATCCAGTGTTCACCCTGGACCAGCAGATCGGTGTGGTCCCTGAAGACTCCCCCCTGAATCTCCATCAGCCAACCTGCTGCTCTAACAGGAGCCAAGGCTGCCATTGTGATTTGCGGTTTCCATTGTTGTGCTCTTACCTTTAGTTGTATGTTCAGATCATGTGGTGGTCTGAATGGTTTTACTCCTATATCATTGATCAACAATTTTTTGTAAGTATGGATACATGCTCCTCAAGATTTCATTAGGTAAATTATGGAGTCCCCCAAGGATCAATTTTAGGCCCATTACTTTTTAATTTATACATGTTGCCACTTGGGGATGTCATCAAGAGACATGGCATTGGTTTTCACAGCTATGCTGATGATACACAACTTTACACCACTGTGTCTTCTGATGACATAGTACCGATGAATGTTCTTTTAGATTGTATTTTAGAGATTAAGTCATGGATGGCAGATAACTTCTTACTACTTACTTCATCTCTCTTCTTCTCTATAATTCTAACAAACTGCAACATTTTAAATCTTCTAAGTGTGTGAGAAATATAGGCATCCTTTTTTACTCTGAGCTGGATTTTGTTTCACATATTAAAAATGTAACAAAAACAGGATTTTATTATATTAAAAACATCGCCTGAGTCCGGAGGGGGGTATTAATGTGAGGATGTATGTGAAAATGTCCAAATGTCAATTTTTAACCATGAGTGTGTGAGTTTTTATATGTTAAATGTTGTATTATGTAAAGCAATTTGCATTATTACTGTACGAAAAGTGCTATATAAATAAAGTTTGATTTGATTTGATGGATGGCTGAATAGATGATGGTAGGATGGATAGATGATGGATGGTATTACGGTTTCAAACCCGCCACCTCCACAGTCTGCGCATTATCCACTGCGCCATCACCGTTCTGTCACTTAGACACTCAGGATCACCTCAGAGTTTCCTTCCTGGTGGTGAGCTGGCTGAGTGTGAGCACTGCACACCTGCAGCCATTTACCAATACCAATACCGGTTTTGTGGAAAAGGGGTATGACTTAAAGTGCAACTTCATTGTTGTGTTGGTGAAATTATATTTAAAATAACTGAACGTTTACCTGCACACTGTTTATTCTTGAACTTCTCGCAGTGCTCGTTATCACACTCGCAGTATTTGCCGTAGTAACTCGCCCCGCTCTCTGATTGGTGGCACTGGCACTGCCCACACACGCACTCTCCCCGCCCCTCACACTCGGTGCCGTTGAACCTCTGGCACTTGGCTCGCAGTGAGCTTCTGTCCTCGCTGCCAATGGAGCAGTTGCAGAACTGACCGATGAAACCATCCATGCACCTGACCAAAGTTAAAAGAACAAAATTCAAGAACGTCAGCCATGTGGAAATTTCACTGTGTAATCACATGGAGTCTTATCTGGTATTAATGTGCATAATTAATACCACGATAATTAAGATCAGCAGCAAGAACCCTCAGTAGATGTTTCCTGTCTGACTTCATTAGTCTTGTGGTTCTAGAGAAGTTCTGGTCCGTTCTTCTTTCCAATGTTGCTTCAGTTCATTGAGGTTTTTGGACGTTCAGGTTTACACAGCTCTTTGAAAGTTCAACCACAGCATTTCAACCAGGTTCAGGTCTGGACCTTGACCAGGTCATTCCAAAAACCTGGATTCTTTTATTTTTCATCATTGTGATGTAGATTTGCTGCTGTGTTTGGGATCACTTCCTGTCACATGACCCAGTTTCAGCAGATATTTAGTGTCTGACTGATGTCCTCACATTTGTCTTTTGAATACAAGGTGTCAAGGTTCAGGGGTCCCTCTTGGCACTGTGTTAGCATAAACCTAAATGCTCCAGACAGGCCTGCTGATGAACAGTTCATCGGACCATTGATTAGCAACACCTGGCTGCAACTCCCCTGATGTGAAGGTCCATGCAGATACCTGTCGGACCCCAGAGGGCTGGTTTGATGATCTCAGGATTGTTTTTCTGCTTTCTGCAATGATGTGGTCCTTCCCAGGGTAGGAGTAAGGTTCTGCCTCAAGTGGAGGAGTTTAAGTTAATTTGACTTTTGTTCATGAGTGAGTGAAGAAAGGAGCAGAGGATCTACAGGTGGATCTGAATCTGGAGTAATGTGGACTTTGAGATGAGACTGTTTACTGGTGGATCTACGTTCCTCCCCTCACCTATGGTAGTGACTGAAGGAACCAGATGGAGGATACAAGCAGCTGAGATGAGTTTCCTCTGCAGGTCTGGACTATCCCTTTGAGATGGGAGACAGGGGAGACAATTGAGGTGCAGAGATGCTTGATACCAGAGATGGAGGTCTGGGAACCTGAAGATGAAGAAGGTGAATGGATGGATGGATGGATGGATGGATGGATGGATGGATGGATGGATGGATGGATGGATGGATGGATGGATGGATGGATGGATGGATGGATGGATGGATGGATGGATGGATGGATGGATGGATGAGTACTAAGTATTGTCCATGACTGAACTGAAGGTGCACATTAATACCAGTTAAGACTCCAGTTTGCGGCATTCACTGATAAAGAACTCACATGCAGACTCCACAGGTGATGCCTCCCTGGTTGTGGCAGTGGGTGTGGGTTTGGTCTTTGGGGTCATTGCAGCTGCACTCACAGTTGGTGGACAGCATCACTGTCAGCGTGTCTTTATAGCCCTGAGGTTTGATGATGAACGACTTCTCCTCCATGCAGTTGCTCAGTGTCACTGTGACGTTGAAGGAGATCTACAGAGGTTAGTGAGGATTGGTGAGTCAACATTTTATAACCATCCATGGTGCTTGGCCACAGAGTTCCTGGGCCTTGGATGTCAAAATTGTGCCAAAGTGGTTGTAGAAATAGAAACTGACTTGCAAGCATTAAGAGGTTCTGGACAACCATGACCTTTAGTCTTGGCAGAAATCATAAGCATGCTGACTAAATGTTAAATGTTTGTATCCTGATCAAGCTTTCTTCCCTCCTAAAGTGAAGTTTTTAACCTGACATTGTGTATTTAATAATTGCATGGGGGTCATGTGCCGAGTCTCTGAAAAGCAACAAGAGACAACTTGTATCTTAACAGACACTGTAAATAAAATGAAATACCTCCACCTTTGCTTTTAAAGGTGGTGTCAGCCTCCTGACTCCAACCTGCTGCTGACCTTCTACCTCTCATCCATCCAGAGCCTGCTGACGTACTGCATTACAGTCTGGTACGGCAGCTGTACTGCTGCGGACAGGGAAAGGCTCCAGAGGGTGGTGAAAGCAGCGCAGAGGATCATCGGCTGCCCCCTCCCCCCCCTCACGGACATTTACACCTCCCGCTGCCTCAGCAGAGCCACAAAAATCATCAAAGACAGCTCCCACCCCGGCTCCGACCTGTTTGACCTGCTGCCTTCAGGTAGACGCTACAGAGTCATCAGGTCAAAAACAAACAGACTCAAAAACAGTTTTTTCCCCAAAGCCATAATCGCCCTGAACAATATGTGAATCATCCTCGTTACTGTCTCTTTAAACTGTGCAATACTTCTCCCGGACTCTGTGCAATATTCTACAATATTCTACACATGTATATACTGTCATCTGTAAAAAAAAAAACAAAAAAAAAACGATTCAAATGCACCTTAACATTTTTTATATTTTTTATATTACTTATATTTCTTGTATTTCTTATTGTTTGCACTACTGCTATTTATCTTGCACTGGAGAGGGGATGCTACCTCTAATCTCACAGTACCCAGGTACATTGATAATAAAGTATTCTGATTCTGATTCTGATTAACCCAAACTAGAAGTTGGTTCCATAGTAATGGTTCATGATAGTAGAAGACCCGTCCTCCAGACATTTCGATCTTCTAGGAACTACGAGTAAACCTGCACTCTGAGAACGGAGAACTCTCTTAGGAACTATCAGGTCTTGGAGAAACCAGGAGTTTTGTCATATAGGGCTTTATACAGAAGTAACAAAACTTTTGGATCCTAAGTTTTACGTGGAGCTAATGGAGGGATTCTAACACTGGAGACGTGGTCTCTCTTGTTGATTCTTGTTAGCATTCACGCTGCTGCATTTTGGATCAGCTGGAGGATATTCAGAGAATTACTTGGACATCCTGCTAATACATTACAGTGACAAAGGGATGTGGCGGATCTACATGCACCACAACGGCACGGAGTGTTAAGGCTGCGTCCCAATTCTCCCCCTCGCCCTCGTTTTCTTCACTAACCCTAACTTTTGCGCGTTCCCGTGAAGGTAGTGGTGTCCCAATTCCTCTTTTCACTTAGGGGGAGGGGGCATAACGAGGGCTAGGGGCTGAGAATAGCCCCTTCAAATCGAGGGATTTCAGATGCTCACTTGGCGAGCGAGGGGGTATGAAAATTTCCCAGAATGCTTTTGCGGTCGACTCTGCGTCGATTTGACTCGCCGACCGAAGGCAAACAGGCAGACTCGTCTCAGAGAAATAGAGAGAAATAATCCTGTGACTCGTCAGATTTGTTTTGGATGTTTCTGATATAATAGTCTTCAGAAACCACAAAGTAATCCAGCTGTTATCTGGGTAATTTACACACTTTCAGATAAAGTTGCCGAAAATCACGCCAGAATAAAGGGATTTATGGTTTCGCGTTACACCAACGCAGAGCCTACGGCGTAGGATACGTAACCTACGCCGTAAGGTCTGCGTCGATGTACGCGGCGACGCGCGCCGTACCCTACGCCGTACCCTACGCCGTACCCTACGCCGTACCCTACGCCGTACCCTACGCCGTAGGCTCTGCGTCGATTTAACGCGGACCCAAACTCCGGAGCCGGCAGACAGAAATCTCTAAATTTCGGAGCAAATTTCTTAACAGGCGTAGCTACAACTGTTAGATTTCATCTATTAAACCAACATCTTCCTAAATGATTTATTTCAGCCAGCATAATTCTCAACAGAGCTGCGTCCCGGGAGAGTTTCTCTCCCGGGACGACGGAGTAGCCTGACCCGGCAGACACGTCTTATCTCGGGCTGTGAGCTGAGGCTGCTCCCCGGGGGCGGCGGCTCTTCTCATCTCCGAAAACATTGGAGTTATTTTGATAAACTGAGCCCAGGTAGGGGATCTTAAGGTTACCTTTATGCCTGAAAAAATATTAAAACTTAATAAAGTGCCATATTAACAGCGCTACAGCTGAAATTAAAACAGCTTTTGGCTCTCTGCTTCCTGATCAGGGTAGGGATAAAAACGAGGGGTAGGGGGAGAATTGGGACAGGCACCTGGGCCAAGTGCCCTAGATCTCAAGTGCCCTAAAATCTCCCCCTTCTTTTTTAGGGGTTAGGGAAGAAAAGAAGGGCGAGTGAAGGAGAATTGGGATTGGCCCTAAGTCTTTATTAAAGTCAACCTCACAGCAGGCAATAGAGCAGAGTTCAGTCCTCAGGATAATGGTAACGCTCAGAGTGACAGGAGAGCGAATACCAGAAAACAGCTGGTGTGATCGCTGTGCAGATCTGGAAGCTGGAACACAGATTAGTCAGAGGAATCGCCAAGCAGCCCAGGAGTAGACAAACACAAACCAGAGCCGCTCAAGCGTAACTCGTGGTCGGGGAACGAAGGCTGAGGTGAGGCTGGCCAATGTTCTTGCCAAGTGGATGAAAATGACTACGACTGAATCTGTTCAAGTCTGTTAAAAACATAAATAAATGACTTTATAAAGCCATTTTTTGTTGTTCTTTTGATCTGCCACAATAATGTAATTAATTTAAAGGAAAACACCTCAAGTTGAGGGCTTTTCTCAGCAATTTTTAGGTGAGATTAAAAACAGAATTCGATTAATTAATTACAGATCTTAATTAATTAATCTCTCACTGTTTTTAATTGCTTGACAGCACTAATTATAAGTACAAATCTAAAGTCACTGACCTCTTGTTTGACAAGAACGTCGTTACAAATCCCTCTTGTGGTGCTCGCTGGCTCTTTTTTGTCACAGATGGGGGTGTACAAAACTTTGACGCCCTCAGGAAGGTTTTCATGTGTCAGAGTTACCTTAGATGATAACCTCTGTCGTGGATTACACATGAGAAAAGTTAGTGGAGACAATGTGGACCAACACCAGTCACTGAGGACGTATCCACTGACTTACGTTGTAGGCATTCTCAATCAGCTGAACAACATTGTTGGAATCTGATGATAGAACTCCCACCTCTGATTTTGGAATCATTTTAGAGAGTTCCTGCAGACAACATCGGATGAAAAATCAGTTCGATCAAGGCAGTGTTTACTCTACAAATCCAACAACAGGGGTGCAAAAATGAAAATGAGTATCATCTACCTTGTACACACTCTCCACGTTCTTTGTTACTGCAAAGATAGGCTGAATGTTGTTCTTCTCCAGCTGCATAGCAAGCTGTCCGACAGATGGATAGTCCTGGACAGATCACAGAAACCAGACAAAGGGTTAAATGACTGCAAACTTCTGGAAGGACAAGAATGAGGACGGGCACAAAGGAACGAAGGAAAGGATTTAAACTGGTGTCTGTACCGATCCCTTTAGACCTCAGAATGGACTGGTGTCTGTACCGGTCCCTTTAGACCTCAGAATGGACTGGTGTCTGTACCGGTCCCTTTAGACCTCAGAATGGACTGGTGTCTGTACCGATCCCTTTAGACCTCAGAATGGACTGGTGTCTGTACCCATCCCTTTAGACCTCAGAATGGACTGGTGTCTGTACCCATCCCTTTAGACCTCAGAATGGACTGGTGTCTGTACCCATCCCTTTAGACCTCAGAATGGACTGGTGTCTGTACCGGTCCCTTTAGACCTCAGAATGGACTGGTGTCTGTACCGGTCCCTTTAGACCTCAGAATGGACTGGTGTCTGTACCGATCCCTTTAGACCTCAGAATGGACTGGTGTCTGTACCCATCCCTTTAGACCTCAGAATGGACTGGTGTCTGTACCCATCCCTTTAGACCTCAGAATGGACTGGTGTCTGTACCGGTCTCTTTAGACCTCAGAATGGACTGGTGTCTGCACTGGTCCCTTTAGACCTCAGAATGGACTGGTGTCTGTACCGGTCCCTTTAGACCTCAGAATGGACTGGTGTCTGTACCGGTCCCTTTAGACCTTAGAATGGACTGGTGTCTGTACCGATCCCTTTAGACCTCAGAATGGACTGGTGAATGTACCGGTCTCTTTAGACCTCAGAATGGACTGGTGTCTGTACCGGTCTCTTTAGACCTCAGAATGGACTGGTGTCTGTACCGATCCCTTTAGACCTCAGAATGGACTGGTGTCTGTACCCATCCCTTTAGACCTCAGAATGGACTGGTGTCTGTACCGGTCTCTTTAGACCTCAGAATGGACTGGTGTCTGTACTGGTCCCTTTAGACCTCAGAATGGACTGGTGTCTGTACTGGTCCCTTTAGACCTCAGAATGGACTGGTGTCTGTACTGGTCCCTTTAGACCTCAGAATGGACTGGTGTCTGTACCGATCCCTTTAGACCTTAGAATGGACTGGTGAATGTACCGATCCCTTTAGACCTCAGAATGGACTGGTGTCTGTACCGATCCCTTTAGACCTCAGAATGGACTGGTGTCTGTACCGATCCCTTTAGACCTTAGAATGGACTGGTGAATGTACCGGTCTCTTTAGACCTCAGAATGGACTGGTGTCTGTACCGATCCCTTTAGACCTTAGAATGGACTGGTGAATGTACCGGTCTCTTTAGACCTCAGAATGGACTGGTGTCTGTACCGATCCCTTTAGACCTTAGAATGGACTGGTGTCTGTACCGATCCCTTTAGACCTCAGAATGGACTGGTGTCTGTACCGGTCTCTTTAGACCTCAGAATGGACTGGTGTCTGTACCGGTCTCTTTAGACCTCAGAATGGACTGGTGTCTGTACTGGTCCCTTTAGACCTCAGAATGGACTGGTGTCTGTACCGATCCCTTTAGACCTCAGAATGGACTGGTGTCTGTACCGGTCTCTTTAGACCTCAGAATGGACTGGTGTCTGTACTGGTCCCTTTAGACCTCAGAATGGACTGGTGTCTGTACCGGTCCCTTTAGACCTTAGAATGGACTGGTGAATGTACCGATCCCTTTAGACCTCAGAATGGACTGGTGTCTGTACCGGTCTCTTTAGACCTCAGAATGGACTGGTGTCTGTACTGGTCCCTTTAGACCTCAGAATGGACTGGTGTCTGTTCTGGTCCCTTTAAACCTCAGAATGGACTGGTGTCTGTACCGGTCCCTTTAGACCTTAGAATGGACTGGTGTCTGTACCGGTCCCTTTAGACCTCAGACTGGTGTCCTTACTGGTCCTGGTGTTCTGCAGTCTTGTGGCCTTGGACCTTTCCTTCTCCCTCTATAAATGCTGCCATCATCTGCTTTTCTAAAAAAGCATTTGTATGCAGATGATACTCAGATAAATCCATGTGTGAATACAGATGGGTTTGAGATGAGACTGATATGACAGATCACTGTCATATCAGTCTCTTCTTCCAGGTCATTCAGTCAGAGCTCCAGTCTCTCAAACTACAACTTTACTACTGGTCCCTTGAGTTTCCAGCAGTAGTATGGAAGACAAAACCTTCAGTTATCAGGCTTCTTGTTCTGGTGGAACCAGTACACCAGACACCCTCTCTATCTTTAAAACTTTGGTGTCCTGAACCAACCCTTTAGTTCTGTTGCTACAGCATTAGATTGATGCCAGTACTCCCATGATGCACTGGGATTTACTCTTTATGGTAACGTTGAATTTAATGCACCTGTGCCAGTAATGATACGTGAGTCATATGGTACTTTACCTACCATGTCATTGCTTTTGGAGAAAAGGCTGTCCTGAATGTGGCACCGTTCATCGTTGGGTTCCAGAATTCCAGCCAGTTTTCCGTCTCCAGCCATATGGAATCCAGCATCGGTGGCCAGAACGATTAAACGAGTGCTGCTGTTCCTCCAACCAATTACACTCTGAACAACACAAATCACACAGTCAGAAAACTTCACTCATACTCATGCTTTAGTTCACACACCTTCAGACCACTGCGTCTGATGTGCTGGAGGACGTGGCCGTCCAGCGCCGCCAGTCACATCCTAAAGCCAGTAAGCACTTCAGGCACAAGAACTTCTTGTAGATTTGTGGGATGAAGCAGTTCATTACTTTAACTGTTCTGCTCCTAGAACAGCATTGCTCTAGTGGGGGCCTGCTGCAGATGTTCTGTACAACTGTGTCTTAATTCAGATCTTGAGATTTTAAGATAATTTTCAAAGGTGTCCATTTCTATGTTTTGTTTGGAATATTTCTATGCATATTGCTGTTACTTTAACATTTTTAAGATGTGTATCCATGATAACGCAAAGTTTTTCACACGTGGAAGCAGCAGATTAGCTTTCAAAAGACCAGATGTTGGCCACAAAAAAAGAGGTCTAATGTAATGTTGCAGGGGATGTCATCACTTCAGTTGTTGCCGGGTACTCCAGCTTCCTCCCACAGTCCAAAAACATGCATAGTAGGTTAATTGATGTTTCGAAATTGCCCGTAGGTGTGAGTGTGTGTGTGCATGGTTGTTTGTCTCTATATGTGGCCCAGCAATGGACTGGCGACCTGTCCAGGGTGTAGGAAATTGGCACTGTAACTGTGTCATTTCCATTTGGGGATTAATCAAGTATATTTCATTTTGTTCCAGCATGGTCATCTGGTTGTCTAGTCATCTGGTCACTTGGTCTTCTACTGTTCATAAGGACTCTGCTTGTGGTCCTTACTGTTGGTGCTCCTCTTGGTTGGTTTCCTGATCAAACTCTTGAATCTTCTTCCTGTGATCTGGTTTCCCCAGTTTGAGACTGAGTTGAGGAAGTTACTACGGAAAAAAGGTGTTTTTGTAGAACCAGCAGGTACTCTGTGATTATTGGTAGCAGAACTGGTGTCATCTGGGTTCTACAAATAGTCTAGTGTTTGGTGGAATACCCTGGCCCGGTTCTTTCACATCATCACTGTTTTACAGGCCAGCGACACCATCCTCTGGCCTACATACACTAGGAAGTCATCTCTGTGGTGAAGTTCTTACCCCGCACACCGAAGCCTGCATCATGGCATCCAGACTCCCCTCTGGAGAGTCCAGGTTTCCTGAGATGAACTGTTTGTCGACTCTTTCCTTGAACTCCTCCTTGCTTGGAGTCAGACTGAGAACGTGTCTGTAGCCAAAGGCAGCCTGACACTGCTGGTCGTCCTCATCACATGGCTTCTGGAGCTTCTTTGGGTTGGTGTTGGTGTAGGGAAGGACTGTCTTATCAACAAACGCACCAAAACCTGGAAACACAAAGCTGTCAGTGTTTGAAAACCATAAGAGTTCTGGAGAAAGTTCCTGAACGGTGAGCAGCAGGTGTAGTACTGTGTACTCTCTGGTATACATGTCAGTTGGAGGGGGTGTGGTCTGTCAGTTTGGGAAGGAGCTTCAGATGTATTGGTCTTCTGTTAGAGCCATAGACGCTATCTGATATCTAAGGGGATTTAAGATGGAACTACTGTCAGGTTGAATGAATGGTGTAAGATTTAGTTATGTGTATGAGGAGGTGTGGTCACGAAGGACGTTTGAAACAAGGTATGGTCACGTCTTTGGAACCTCACCACGCTCTGGCCTAGGAGTCTGGGAGAAAAATCCTGAAAACCAAAGGCATGTGGACATTTCTCAAAGAGTGAACCAGATCTAGAGATGGATCCAGCACATATTACAGTAGTTCAAAGTGTAGTGACTGTTTTAAAAGTCTGGTAAAGTCTTCCTGAGCGGCAGAGCTCCTTCATTTCATTTTTTTTGTGATTTACCGGTTCAATTCTGCAGGCTGTTTCAGGCTATCAAGCAGCTCTTTCATTCAATGCATCTGTTGTGTTTTTGTCAGAATTGTGTAAAGTTCTGCAGAACATAAGGAGAAGCTCTGGTCTGGGAGCTTTTGGTCCAGTAAATCTGCTGTGAACATGTGGTGAAGGACACGTCTGAAAATGTCTGTTTGTAATGAAATGTTTCTTGACGTTGTTTTAGGTGATCATTTAAACTAGAACTTCTGTCTTAGACTAAGAAGTGGTGGAGATTAATATCACTTGTAGTTTTGGTTTTATTTCAGTATAATTTATTAAAAATATATAATTTTTTCTAATGTCATTGGCTTTGCCGTGATTCAGACGCGGCCTCGCCGGGATCGTTCTGAATAAACGGGTCACGTGACATTGCACATGCAGGGCTCGAGTCTTTATACCTGTCAAGATCTTTGACAAAGACCAGTTTAACTTTCATGAGTTTTTAGGATTTCTCCTTTTAACAGGTGAGTAAATCAGAAAGGGAGTGGAGTGGCCTAGTGATTGGGGCTTCAGGCTCAGGATCCAAAGGTCGTGGGTTTGAACCCTGGCACTGGCGTCACACTGTGCATCCTTGGGAAAGATGCTTTACTCTCGGCTTTCACCCAGGTGTATGAATGGGTACCTAGCTTTGCTAGGGGAAGTATCCAGCGATAGACTAGTGTCCTATCGTGGAGGTGGTTACAACCTGTTCGTTTGCGCTACAGAAACCGGAGATAAACACCGACTCTATGGGCCACAAGGCTCAAAAAGGACATACTCTCTCTAAATCAGAAAAGCTCAGATTCTAAAGTCTTTCACCAGACTCGTGGGACTAGGGTCCCGGACTCAAACTCAAATCAACTGATGATGGAATATTGACTTGTTGTTAGCGTTAAGTCTGTGAGTGTTAAACCGCTGCTGTCTTGGTTGGTATTTTTCCAATCTTCCCAGACGCGCCTCCCGTAGGCAGCACAATCTGCAAAACCTGTGTTATCCCGTGGTAGACCCATCTACCACATCCTCTGTTACATTTGGTCTCTGGAACTGTCAGTCCGCAGTTAACAAAACCGAGTTCATCAATTCATTGTCACATCTCTCAGACATTCAGGTCCTAGTCTTGACAGAGACTTGGATCCGCCCAGAAAACACAGCTGTACCAGCTGCTCTATCCGTAGATGCAGAATTCACTCAAACGCCTCGCTCTGCTGGAAGACGAGGTGGTACAGGCATTCTAATGTCCAAAAAGTGGATATTCACATTCATCTGTCCCATTGCTAACTGCTCATCGCTTGAATATCATGCAGTAAAGATCTCTAAGCCCCTTCACTGCTTACATTCTGGTCATTACCGCCCTCCAGGAGGGAACAGAGATGAGTTCATCTCTAAACTGGACATGATTCTCTGATATTCCTGATGATAATCTCCACTAATTGTACTGGGAGACATGAACATTCACATCGGCAAAACACGGACAAATGAGTTTCTGGCTCTCATCCACTCCTTCAATCGTACACTGGTCCATACTCCTCCAACACACAAAGCTGGTAATGTCCTTGACTTGGTGCTGACCAGAAACTGCACTACAGCTGACGTGTGTCACACCACTCTCTGACCACTTCCTGGTTAACTTCTCCATCTCCCTTCCTCATGTCACTCACCTGATTCCAAAGATGGTTTCCTACCACAGAAACTTACAATCTCTCAGCCCTACACATCTATTTGATGAGTTCTGCTCTAACCTCCCTTCCCTCTCAAATTTTTACACAATATCTGTTAATGAGGCTACAGAAACACTCTGCTCCTCACTCACCTCCTCTCTGGATGAACTCTGTCCTCTGGTTACCAAGCCAACTGGACAGAAACCTCCCAGTCCACGGCTCACAGAGGTTCTGAGGGACCACAGAGCTGGTCTTAGGCCGGCAGAAAGAAAGTGGCACAAATCCAAAGATCACACTGACTTGTCTGGGTACTGACAAAAACTGTTATATTTCACTTCCAGCTTAAAGGCTGCCAAGATTTCCTTTTACCTGAACAAAATCAGAAATGCTCCAAACACCCGACAACTGTTCATGGCATTTGCTTCCTTCTTTACTGAAAATGTTGCTACTATCCATAACTAATTATCTGAGCCTGCCCACCTCAGCCCACTCCAACCTGCGATTGGTGCCTCTCACTGCTCTTTCCGGTCTCTAAAACGAGTCTCTAAACTTCTAGTCGACTCCTACCACTGCTATGCTGACGACACCCAGCTCTTCCTTTCCTTCCCACCTGGCGACACGGCCGTCTCAATGCGAATATCGGCCTGTCTTTCTGATATCTCTGCATGGATGAAGGACCGTCACCTTCAGCTAAATCTGTCCAAGACTGAGCTTATTGTCTGTCCAGCTAGTCATTCCTTACCTCCTCAGATAAGCGTGCACTTGGATTCCACTACACTTGTGCCCATGTCTTCTGCTAGGAATCTTGGTGTCATGTTAGACAACAAGCTGACCTTTAAGGAGCATGTTGCCTCGATTTCCCAGTGATGCCATTTCGCTCTGTAGAACATCAGGAAAATCAGACCCTACTTGACCTACCTAACTGTCTGATCTGCAGGTCTGTACCTACTTTTAAGAGCAAGCTAAAGACTCAGCTCTTTAAGGAGCACTTCTGCATCTAGTAGCTGCACACACTTTTAGACGTAGCCTTCTTAATTAAAAAAAAAGAACATTCTTGCACTGGTGTGACAGCACTTGTTTCCAACTGGACTCTCAGCAGTCTGACCAGCACTTATCCAGCTATACCCTCCCATGTGATTTCTTGCTTGTGGTGTTCTCTCAGATGTAAGTTGCTTTGGATAAAAGTGTCTGCTAAATGTAGTAGTAAATAAGTAGTAGTAGTAGTAGTAGTAGTAGTAGTAGTAGTAGTAGTAGTAGTAGATAAAGATCCAGATCGAGTGTCAATGAACCAGATTGTGATCAGCATCGGTCTTTTACGTTGTATCCTGTAATCTCTTCACCTTCTCGGGGGAGCAGCATTTAAAGAATGGCATAGAGCTGGGGTGGTATGTGTCAGAGACCTCTTTAAAGATGGTGTATTCATGTCTGCTATTCAATTGGAGAAGGAGTATGGGATTCCCTCTAAGACCAGTTACTTCAAGTACTTCCAAGTACGAGAGTTCGTGAAAAATTTCCCCATCCCTTGAGTTGTCGCAGAGTGGGTGGGTAAACGAATTATTAGACATGAACCCAACTCATAAAGGGGTGGTTTCCATGCTATATGGCAATATCCAGAGGGTGGCCTCCCCATCTCTTGAGCACTTAAAAAGGAAATAGGAGGAAGAGTTAGAATTGGACATATCAGACACTGACTGGAGAAGGGTGGTGGAACTCATTCATTCCTATTCTGTATGTGTTAGACATGGCTTGATACAATTCAAGGTGGTCCACAGACTTTATCTATCAAGAAACAAATTGGCAAAAATGTATCAAGGGGCTGATCCAACTTGCCCCCCCCGCCCCCTTTATTTATTGTTTATTGTTGTTGGTTTTACTTAGCTTTTCTACATATTTGTTTAACTATGTCTCGGGTGTATCTGGGTCCCTTGAGTGGTGGGTTTGTTGGATGTCTGATGTAGTGTGACCTGTGTGCTTGCTGTCTCATCTATAGTTTAGATGTACATGTTGTGTACTGTACTTTTTGATGAAAAATCAATAAAAACACTTGGATTATTATCTCTTCACCTTCTCGCTAACATGCTCTTTATCTGAGCCAAAAATGACAATAAATCCTCTGAGAGACATCTTGGTTTTAGTTATCTTCAGTCCCCGGACACATTTTTCCTCACCAGTTCTCTGGCCTGCAGCTCATGCATCAGGTTCTTCTGTAGATTTGATGGTTTTCAAACACTAAAGGATGATTTCTACTCAGCTTTCAGTTTGCTGAGTCATTGTGTTTGACAGGATGCAGGTCCTCTCCTGACCACTAAGAGATCTTCAGATCCAGATCTTCAGTTTCTCTACCAACCACCAGGGTCTAGTACCGGCTACCAGAAGGTGGGGATGTCCCAGCTGTGCTTGTTCATTTACAACATGACAAGGTTCAGTTTGAGGAAATAGAGGCTTCAAAAGCACTTTTCAGAAACCTGTGGATGGCATCACAGGGGGCGTGGCTAGTTCTGTCATACATTTTACATGCTACACAAGAAGTCAGTTTGAGAAATCTCAGAAGAAACTGTAGCCTTAAAATGGTTGAAGATTCAGTAAGTACAGGGTTTCTGATTCATCCAGAGCCGTTTCTTGCTAAATGCAGATTATGTAAATGTCACCCCACGGACCACCAGGCTTTCTTGAAAGGTGTCAGGTGTTCGTTCCGGAGAACATTTTGGAAGGATTGTCTGAACCATCTGAAGGACCAGATAAGCTAACCAGCTGCAACAATGATCATTATTTAAGCGATGACACTGATAACCATACACACTGACTATGCAGTCAACCAGTTATCCTACAGACATGTTATTGGAGCGTTGGAGGAAGCTGGATAACCCAGAGAACCACAAGGACAACAAGCAACCGACACATAGAGAGACTCCTGGCGGGAGTTGAACCAGGAACCCTCCAGCTGTGAGGCGACAGGGTTGACCACTCAACCGTCATGCACGCCCAGAGTGAGGTGGTCTCCACTGTCACGCTGGTGAAGGTGGTACTGTTTTGGGGTGTGAACATATGTGCTGCTGTAAAATCTTATTTGCTCAACTTCACGTTTGATTTTAATACCAGATCAGCGTGACTTGAGGTGGTGGTGGTGTGTTCATTGATCATCTACAGGATTGGGAATCTCTCAATCATCATTAGGCGAACTAGGGGCCCCTGAACAGCATCTTGCCTAGGGCCCCTAGAGAGCTAGAAACAGCCGTTGATGATGGTAGTGCTGAAATAAATGGGTCTGTGACATTAACCCCTCCCTCACCGCCGCTCTTTACTGACAGGACACGACTGGACTGATGATGAAGGTTCCCTTTACAACAAGAGAAGGTTCATGAAATCTGATCAGATAACAATAAAAAAGACATTTAAAAAACATTTCAAATCATAAAGACAACACAAAATAACTAAATAATACAGGGAGTATGAGGGGAGATGATTTAGGCGTTTTTGAACTAGGACGTAGTTTCTATGAACACAGATAAGTCGCGTTAAAACATTTAAAGTTACCTATTTGAGCATGTTGGGTGATTTTTCCCAGTGCATCGAACAGGTTTTGTCCCAGTTCTTTGACTTTAGCCAAGTCGTCTTTCATTGAATACGAAAGATCCATCAGGTAGTAGAGGTCAACTGGGTAGCCCTCAACCCTCTTAAAGGACACCTTGAATGTGGTGGGAAGTCCTGGAAGCACCAATGGAAACAAAAACAGGAGTCAGTTCACCTCACGTACATGTATGTAACTGAGACTTCCGCCTGACCCCCCCAATCTGACCCCAACCCGTTAAGGACACCACATCTACCTTTAAAACCAAACTTAAAACGTTTCTGCTATAGGTCTACGCTGCAGTGGGACACCAACATGATAATTATATTAACTTGCATTTATTTAGTGCCTTCTAAAGAACCCAAAGGTCACTTTACAATGGTTGTATATTATTTAATCACTCCTCATTCATACTTGGTGATGGTAAAATACATACAATACAAAATACAGCTGACAGACTGAAGAAAACGTTGCAGCCAATCAGCTCTAATGGCCTCTCCGACCATCACCGGGACATTCATACACATTCAAACACCAGGGGCATCATGTACAAAGAGTGCGTGGATTTCAGCGTGAATCCGTGCGTGGAATTCTTGCGTACGCAAAAAAAAAATCATATTTTCAAAACTTTGCGTACGCCCAAATCCTTGCACGTTTCTTTGAACATCACAATCAATGTGGATTTGAGCGCACATGCGGGAGCACAACACTCCGCCCTCTCTCCTCCTTCAAGTAGATAGCCTATATTTGAATATGATAATGAGGATAATTATCTATTAAAAACCACTCATCCTAACAATGAACTTGCAAAAACAAGTGAAACAAATGAAAAAAAAAAAACAGCGGCCGTGAGCTGGACACTCTCCTGTCAGAAGTTGAGGCCAGAAATATAATTTATTTGGGGGCATTTCTTCTGATTTAAGCAGAAATTGAATGGTTTGCATTAATGGGCGTGCCTAATGGCTCAACAGCGCCCCCTAGAAAACTTTGTGCCTCAAGCCCCACAATACGGTTTGACGTACATGCACGAAAATCGGTACACACCTGTATCATGTTGCAATATAAGAAAATTCTCTTGGCGCCATGGCCGACACCGAACAGGAAGTCAGCCATTTTGAATTAATCGTGTAATTTTGGCGTAATTTATGCCATTCCAACTATGTGATAGTTCCTATTTTCTGCTATTTTTTTGGACTCGTTGTGATATTTGGGTGGTGTCATTGGATTTGGTTTAGAGTCCTTAACCTTCATTGGTGTGAATTAGCCCCACCCCTTCCTCTGATTGGTCGATATTTGATAGTTCCTATTTTCTGCCATAACTTTTGAATGGTTTGACATAAAGAGTCGTGGGTGGTGTCATCGGACTCGGTTTTGAATCCTTCACCTTTATTGGTGAAAATTGCACGCGCGAGGGCCCGTTCATCGCTGCTTACTCTTCGGGGCATGTTTGCAGGCCAGAGTTTCAGGAGCTGCATGATGACCTGCAGTCCCACCCTTTGATCTGCTTGCTTGCTTCCACCTGTCTGTGTGGATGTCTGCTAGATGCTTGCTGATATCCTGCCCCCCCCCCCCCCCCCCCCCCCCGACCACCTCAGTGTCTGCTGTCTACATCTGTTTATGAAGTCACCTCTGAAGTGCACCAGTTAGCCTTTGTGTCTGTATCTCTCCTTTCTCTTTTTTTCATTCGATCTGTCTGTTCTCCCTTTTCCTGCTTATGATCCAGGTCTTGGTCCAGGTTTCTTCCCTCCTAGAGGGAAGTTTTTCTTGCTACTGTTTGGCTTAAAGTTTTTCTCCCACTAGGGGAGATTTTTTACCTGCCATTGTTTAGGTTTATGTTCGGGGGTCATCTTCTGGGTCCCTGGAAAGCACCTGGAGACAACTTCTGTTGTAATAGACGCTATATAAATAAAATTGAATTGAACCCTGACCCCAAACCTCACCCCAACGCTCACCCCAAACTTCACTCCAACCATGACTCAGTTCAACGATACATCATACTGTGTGTGAACTACCACTCACCGGGTCGCAGCTTCAGGCGGATACTTTGTGGACTCATCTGGACTGGTTCCTCTTGGGTGAAGGCTGCAGTCAGAGGCTTGTTCTTGTCGACATACATATTGTTCTCAGGAGAGATGATATCCCCCTTCTCACAGCCTGCTCTTGTCAGCTCAGCTCTGGTGTTGCATCGATCAGCTTCCTGCTGCCCCGCTTTGGTAAAGTTCTGGAAGAAACCAGGAGAAGCTCAACAATGGTCTTCTAGCAGACGTGAACATCTGGGTCAGTAATTGAAAAATAACAGATGTTAGTAAAAAAACAGAAACCATCAAAAGAAAAAGAACCACAATGGGACACCAGGAACACCTGACACCAGGGTTAATCTGCTGGACTTCTTTAGTGACTCGAATTCTTCACATTTACGGTAAAAGTGAAATTCATGAATCTAAACAATGAAGAAGAACATCCTTGAAAAATACAAAAATACAATGAACACATGTACATTTTTTTCGGGTTTTCTTTGTTGGGATTAAAGGGACAGCTGACCTGCAGTCCCACCGTTGGTTTAAATCATATCTATCTGACAGGTTCCAGTTTGTTCATGTACATGAAGTTTCTTCAGAACAGTCAAGGGTCTGTTATGGTGTTCCGCAGGGTTCAGTGCTAGGGCCAATCTTGTTCAGTTTATACATGCAGCCATTGGGAAGTATAATCCACAATCCACATGTCATGGTCTGGGTTTTTGTGTTGTATTTGGTTTTCGTCAGTGCTCTGTTTTCCCCTTCCCTTTTGTGTTGTATTGCATTTTATTACTTGCGTTTAAAGCCCAAAACGGCTTAGCTCTGCAATATTTGCAAGACCTGATAGTACCGTATGTTCCTAACAGAGCCCTCGGTTCTCAGAGTGCAAGTTTACTCATAGTTCCTAGAGCAGGGGTGTCCAAAGTTGGTCCTTGAGGGCCGGTGTCCAGGGACGGACTGGGACTAAAAAACGGCTCTGGACTTTGACTAGGCCCGGCCCAAAGCAATCAGTGCGTGGAAACTCAACAACAATAACGCCTGGCATGAGTGTCACAATACTTAATTGTGGCTCATGATACTATACAATCCAAATTATAGCAATAGCACAGTTTGACTAGATGTTGTGTTAAGGGCATAGTATTCTAGTTTAACTTGAATACTCTCACATAAGGTCTCACTGCAGTCCCTCTGGTTGAACCAATACAAAACAGGTATCTGAAATACACAACACTGTATGAGTTATGATAAATCACAATGTAAAGAGGGTGTAAATACACAGTTTAACTTGAATACTCACATAAAAATGAAGGTTGAATGTTAACCTAAAAAAAACAAACCAGCAATGCCATTTTTCTCAATGTTAAGGGATAAGGAGTTTCTTCAACAGGTCACTTTTTTCTGCAACTCTGTCATTATCTAGGGACATGAGGATGTCTTTCTCTGTGGTCATAAGCATGGTGTTCTTGTGACTGTGTGCTCCCCCCTCACAAAAGAAAAACAGAGAAACATATTTTCTCATCAACAAATTTAATTGTCTGAAAAATGGTTCAAATGTTATTTCATTGCCCGAAAAATATATTATTGTGTTACTTGGAAAATTTTAAATATGTTTTGTTGGTGAGAAAATATGTTCCTCTATTTTTCTTATTTTTGTGAGGGGGGATATAGTAGCCTATATTGTTTTTCGGCACTACCTTGTTCTCTATAGCTGATATAACATGAATTACTCCTATATGGGATCAATAAAGTTCTTATTTTTGCCATCTGAGAAAATTAAATATATTATATTTGGTGCCTAACTGTTTCCAACAATCTTTTTCATGTGGGAAGTCAGGATGACATTCCCTTCATCCAAATGCACTTTTGTTCTTATTCTACCAAAGTCCATGTTGTGCACCTTTCCAAAAAGACACATGTTTACAGCACCAATAATGTCTGTATTAATTCTGATTTTTGATCGATTTCTTTTTCTAGAGACAACTTCTGTTGTAATAGACACTATATAAATAAAATTGAATTGAATTGAATTAAAACACTAAACCCTATTGTCTGAACCAGATGCTCAGGTGCCTGAACCCACTGATTGAATCCATCACTCTTTTGGCAAAACCATAGCCACTTTTCACCTGTTTAAACACAACTTGCCGAGACATTTTCATTGTGATGCACCCGTGATGCCTAATGGTGAGCACAGGTGACAAAAGTCAAACACAATTACAGCAAAGGTGTCACCTCTTGAACACAACCACTGTACCACAGTATACTGACATGATGATGAGTGTCTTCTATGTTTAGCATGCGTGTGGGAAACAAACATCATTTCTCACCAGCTGTTGACACCATGAGCAGAACGGGCCGGATCTGATGCAGTCGCTGCAAGAGTTGATCACTGACTTTGAGCAGACTTCCTCTGGTTGACTCAGGCCTGCAGAGGAAACCACAATGTCAGGGTTTAGACTTGCAAACTCTAACAGGAACAAACACGCCCAGATCATGTAGGCATTCTATGTGTTCAGAAGGGGTTCTGAACACATATGCAGACAAGTGGGGGGGGGGGTATATGTATGGTCGGGTGTCTGACATCGCCATCCTGATGAGGACTTTAGATGGAACCTCTTACTGGGGATTCACACCAAAAGCATCATAGGGGTCCGGCTGCCATTAATTTTCTATGAAAGCACGCTGCGAGAAGCGTCGGAGGCCACGGAGGCGTTGGAAGCATCAGGAGCAGCGCGTTGGAGGCGTCCAGAGCGTCAATTTGAAGTTGAGAGAATCTCAACTTTATCCAAATGAGTAGCGGCGACGCCGAGGCAGCGTCCAATCACAGACCGGGATTCCTGAAGCGAGAAGCCTCAATACAGATTGTACTTTAATGTACACACAAACGTACACTCACTCACTCACACCCGTTTTTACCCGAACTGTGCTCATGTGAAACAAGTAACTGATGGTTGAGGAGCTGGGTGGTCTGAACAATTTTATTTGCTACAAAGATCCAATGCAAAAATAATTAAAAAAAAAAATGCTTATTAAACACAAAACACAGTTTAAACAATATGACCAAATCCGCTAAGACCCGGTGTGTCAGTGCTGCTCACCGCAGACAGACTGCAGCGTTCACCGGGAGCAACGCCGATGGTTGCTGTTGATCCACAGAATAAACTTGTTAAGGAGAGCATCAAACTCACTCTTATCTATGCAGAAATAACACCGAAATATAAAGAAGGCTTCCCAAAGTGTTATCCATGGGGAAATGGGAAACTGAAGATGTGCACGATATATATAGATATACTGTATGTAAACTATATGCACTCTGTTCCCTCCAGTTCTGCAGCGCAGCTTGAAAGCCCCGCCCACTGCAGGCGTCGGCAGGCGTTGGCAAGCAGCGAGGCAGGCGTCCTGAGCCACCACAGGCGATTTTTGGCGCTTTTGTTGTGGATCTAGGGTAAGACCATTCTCTTGTTTGTCCTCTATTTCTACTGTGCTGGAAACCAACACAGAAAGACAATTGCTGAACGTGAACTAGTCACTGGAAGGGAACCGTTGCTGGACATGAACTAGTCACTGGAAGGGAACCAGAGCAGTGTCAGATTGCCGAGTTTGAAGAGTCAAGTTTCATTCTTACC
Organism: Cololabis saira; assembly: GCF_033807715.1. Classification (NCBI taxonomy): domain Eukaryota; kingdom Metazoa; phylum Chordata; class Actinopteri; order Beloniformes; family Belonidae; genus Cololabis; species Cololabis saira. Next base: position 613,830 of record NC_084592.1, on the reverse strand, counting down.
ATCTCTGCTCAGCAGGAGCAGCAGGAGAATCCAGCAGTGATCCATGTCCTGACCACAGAAAAAAAAGACGCTTAGCAGTTCACAATCACTGTCTCCAGGACAACATCTGCCTTTTCGGCCCATCTGGGGGTTGTGTGCCATTGTTAAAATCGGGTCTGGGTGAAATTATCAAGGAATGAACACCATCTGTGTGGTGTTGGAGCCCACCAGGACTGTAGAGGATCCCGCAGAGCAGAACAGAAAACAAACACTAAACAAAAAATGATCCAACAAGTCTAACAGGAACACTTTGTACACTTTGATGAGTTCAGAACATTGCAGGAGCTCTAAGAAATGTCCAGATCCTGAATGAGACAATGCTTCACTTTCCTACATTAATCTGTAAAAACCCCCAAATCTGAACTCATCCACAAAACTGTATTTTTCTTGTTCTGGAACCAGATAGGTTTACTATTAAACCCAGAATAATCTGTGGTTAATGTGGTTACTGACATAAACCAACCCCACGTCCTAGTTTTGACGGACATCGCACATCTTCCAGTCAGCTCAAAGAGCACTAGCTTGTTGAGGTTCTGCACCATAAAAGGAAGACTTTGTTTCATCAGAGCACTTCCTGATTGTCTTGTTTCAAAATGGTTTCGTGACGAGGGTTTAAATATGCAGCAGCAGGAGAGTTTGTGCTGCAGAAAGATAGGTGTGACTCACCGCTACTTCTGCTGCAACACTTTAAAAATACTTTTCTTCTGGATAAGAATAGTTTATACTCTTTAGAACTGACCCAACGCTGCCAACTGCAGCCGGGACTTCAAGAAATTATAAAAATGCATTTTTATAATTTCCCTGCCTTGTCCATAAGTGAATGTTTTTGCTTCCCATCTCTCTTTCAATATCCTTCCCTCTGGATAATCTTCTTGGACATTTACTCAGCCAACATCTGGAACTGAGATTTAAATGAGCTGAACATGGCTCAATATAGGATTGCGGCTGGCTATCGGATCCAACATGGACCCCAGGGACAGTCCTATATGAGGGTCCATTTCTCAGCCCAGATGAACCCATACACAGATGCTGGCTGGACAAAATTGTTCATTTAAGATTAAATATAAATGTAGTTCTGGTCCATGTCGATCCCTAAAGCATGTTAGAACTATTTATACACAATGTCTATAAGTGAGTTTAGAAGTTTAGATAACACAAATATTGGGCCAGATGTCGCACATCACCTCATGTTTTCTTGAATTTGACACATGCAGGTCAATGGCAGCAGTGGGTCAGCATAGGAAGCAATGTTTGGTCCAATATGGGATGAATTAATTATTGTCATCATGAAGAGGTTTTCTACATCTAATGAAGGTGAGTTTCTGTTGTCTGACATTCAAATAAACCTGAATATCATCAGCAAAAAAGCATGGAAAAGATCTGTCCTGAAAATACACTTCAAAGGAAATCTGCAGTGGAAACAACATGGGGGCCAAAATGGAGCCTTGAGGAACACCACAAATAAGAGGAACTGAAGAAGAGGAAGAGGGAAGGTCCTCTCTTTCAGATTTGACCCGAATCAATCGAGAACTCAGGTACTAACAAACTGTTCAAATCCAAGAGAGTTGGTAAAAAAGTCACTGAAAATTGTCCAAGGGGACACGAGGTGACTTAAAACCAGAATGGAGCTTTTTACTGATGTCAGATATGAGTCAGACCATCTGGAGGTTATTAAAGACAACTGGTCCACATCTGGTCCAACTGGTCCACATCCCAGATGGCCCAGTTAACTAAACTCTCTAACTGACATCATCTTCAGTATGGACACTTCCACATCACTTACATCTGAAGTAACTGCCCTGAGTTCGGGTTTAGTTGTACTTCTGCCTCATTTCCTTCTTCTTCTGAACCAAATAAGTAAAAGGTGGATGATCTAGACCATGGATCTAAATTCATACAGTCAATATCCTCCACACAAAAAAAAGTATATTCATCTGTTAACTGTTTGCTCTGAGTCTGACTCCAGTTCCAGGTTCAGGTCAAACTCTGGCCCAAACTAGACCACGTCCCTGCAGCAAGTCTAAAACTCAAAACCAAACTCAGTCTGGAACTGGACCAGGTCTCTGCAGCCGGTGGAAAAGTCACTGTCACGTAGAAACAGCCAACAGAACAAAATATTAACAGAGAAGTCAGGAAAGTGAACTCACCAGAAACAGGAAGACGATGCTATGTGCGTTGAGTTGCTTTTGCATCTAATGCAATCAGGAAGCTCCGCCCTCAGCCAGGAAGTATGCAGCAACCACACAGAGAAGTGGGAGGGAGGGACGTTTATCACCCTCTCATTATTTATGGAACAAACATGAAACCAAGAGGAACAAAATCATTGATTAAAGCCAACTTTAGAGGGTGACCTGCACGCAGGGGCTTCCAGCCATCACCATGGATGAGCTGAGCTGTGCAGACCTACGTACAATCTTTGTGGTCTGGAGCTTTAATGTCTGGAGCTTTAATGTGTGTTAACACAATGCTGAGAGGATGGAAAAGGATGGAAAGGTGGAAGCAAGCAGCGGGATGATCAGAGGGTGGGACTGTAGGTCAGGAATCAGTTCCTGAAGCTCTGGCCTGCAAACGTGCACAGAAGAGAAAAGAAGGGAGCAGACCAGCACAACAAACTACAGGAACGATGGAGAACAATGATGGTGAGGAGATACTTATAATTAATAACTGAGGGTTGATCTGAAGAAAGGAAAGAGAAGAAGAAGAAGAGAGAAGGAGGCATGATGGGAACCGCTCAGGATTGATTGGTGTTGGTGTCCCCCTGCAGCATAGCTCTATTGCTGCATATCTACAACAAAGCTATGTTTGAGACAAACTATTTTAGTCTTGTTCTATAGTTGCAGCTATGACTACTGACTCTAACACACTAGAGTGTACACTAACTAGATGGCTTTACTAAACACTAACGTTTGAAGTTTGCTTTTAAAGGTGGAGGTGGTGTCAGCCTCCTTAACCCAGATTGGAAGTTGGTTCCATAGTAATGGTGCCTGATAGCAGAGGATATTGACCAAGATGGCGGTGCGTGAACAACGCGAGGCTCAGCGTCTCTCCGGCTTTTGCTTATATGCAGTGTTTTACCTGCTCCTAATTGGCCTGTTCTTCCAGAACAGCACTGCTTTAACATCGTATAGCAGACAGGAGCTTTTGGATATAGGATTACAAAACTCCGACAGTTTAATCGCCGATCTCCGACTCATCCCGGAGATCTCCAGAACACCAGAGGCTGCTCACTCTTCCCGGCCGGGCGGAAGTGCTCGCAGACGTGTCGAGATCGTAAACAAAGGCAGGGTTTGCACGGAGGGCTACAAGCTAGGCTAAAGCTAACACCGCACCGGCTCCCTTTACCCAGCCTTTTCCTCGCCAACGTCCGATCTCTGGTCAACAAAATGGACAAATTACGACTCTGCATCACCAACAACAAACGGATTATGGATTCAAACGTCATGATCTTCTCAGAAACCTGGCTAAACAGTACTTGCCCGGACAGTGCCATCGAGCTAGCAGGCTGCTACGCTCACAGGGCAGACAGGACTGCAGTCGGCTCCAGTAAAACCAGAAGCGGAGGTTTGTGCATTTATATAAACAATGCTTGGTGCACTAAAGGCTGGATTATGGTTCTGCAACAAATCGACGCAGAGCGTGCGCCGCAGGTTGCGCCGTGTCTCGCACCCCACGCCGCATACCACGCCGTGCCTGACGCACCTCCCGCAAATTGTAACTACGCGTCGAGAGGTCGCAGACCAACGCAGACCGAGAGGGCTGTGATTGGTTCGCTTGGTAGCAACGCATTTCCGGTTCCGGTTCGTGAAGCAGTCGTGAACTTTCAGCGCTCTTTTCTTCGTGTATGTGTGATTTTTTTTTGTTTTGGTTTTTTGCACAATAGTTGTCCTTATCTCTTTGATTCACTGTGACTGGAAAAGTCGGATAAACCATTCAGGAAAAGATCGCAAATTAGTGGTTTCGGGGGGTACTGCACCGCGGCAAAATGGAGTGACGGAGAAGTCCGAAGGGTTCACGACGGCGTCACGGCAGCAGCGTGTGCTCTGTGTTGGTGTAGCGCAGAACCATAATCCAGCCTTAACTCTGTTATCACCGGGAGTAACTGCTCAGCTGATGTGGAGTTTCTCATGGTAAAATGTCAACGTTATTACCTCCCAAGAGAACTGACATCAGTTATCATCACTGCTGTTGTACCACCGGATGCTAATGCTAAACTTGCAATGAAAGAACTGCATGCAGCCATTAGCATATAGCAGACAACACACCCAGAGGCTGCTTTTATTGTTGCGGGTGACTTCAATCACTCCAACCTGAAGACAGTTCTACCCAGATTTCACCAACATGTTTCCTGCCACACCAGAGGAGACAAGACTCTGGACCATGTTTATTCCAACATCTCAGGAGCATACAAAGCGACACCCCTCCCCCACATAGGACAGTCTGACCACCTCTCCCTGTTTTTATCACCTACATACTCTCCACTCATCCAACGTGTGAAACCCACAGTGAGGACAATAAAAGTGTTGCCTGTGGGGGCAGAGTCTGAGCTGCAAGACCGGTTCAGACACACAGACTGGAGTATGTTTGCTGCCCAGGCAACCACTCACCCTCACACTGAAATGGAGAGCTACGCTTCCTTAGTAATAAGGACTACATCTCCACCACCATAGACAGTGTCACCACACCAGAAACGGATTTCCATGTACCCCAAACAGAAGCCCTGGATGAACAAGGATGTTCGTCTACTGCTGAAGGCCCGCAACACCGCCTTCAGATCGGGAGATGCACAAGCCTACAGTACAGCCGGGACTGAGCTTAAAAAGGGCATCAAGAAGGTCAAGTACTGCTACAAACTGAAGGTGGAGGACTCCAACCCCCGACGGATGTGGCAGGGCATTCGGGTCATCAGAGACTTCAAGCCCACCAACCCCAACCCCCCCTCCTCTGACAAATCCTTCCTACGCTCGTTTTGAGAAGGATAACCATGCACCAGCAATAAGGGCAGAGCTGACTGCCAACCACCCGCCACTAACACTCTCCCCCACTGATGTTGAAGCAGTGCTGAGCCGGACCAACGCACACAAAGCTGCAGGCCCTGATGGCATCCCTGGACGTGTGCTCAGAGCATGCGCTGGGGAGCTGGGGGTCCTGACCGACTTATTTAACCTGTCCCTGGCCCGTGCTGTTGTTCCGACCTGCTTCAAATCCACCACCATTGTGCCGGTACCGAAGAGCTCCACACCAGCGTGTCTCAACGGCTACCGCCCAGTGGCCCTCACCCCCATCATCTCCAAGTGCCTAGAGCAGCTGGTCCTGGCACACCTCAAATCCTGCCTGCCTCCCACCCTGGATCCCCACTAATTTGCCTACCGCAAGAACAGGAGCACAGAGGATGCCGTCTCCACAGCGCTGCACTCTGTCCTCTCACACCTGGACAACAACAACACTTATGCCAGAATGCTGTTCATAAACTTCAGTTCAGCATTCAACCCTGTCATCCAGTCAAAGTTAGTAGTTAAACTTGCGGACCTGGGCATCACAGCTCCCATCTGCAACTGGCTACTGGACTTTCTGACCAACAGGCCACAACATGTCCGGTTAGACCACCACTGCTCCTCCACACTCACCATCAACACTGGCGTACCACAAGGCTGCGTGTTGAGTCCATTCCTCTACTCCCTCTTCACCCACGAATGCAGACCTGTACATGGCTCCAACGCCATCATCAAGTTTGCGGACGACACCACCGTGATTGGCCTCATCAGGAACAATGATGAGTCGGCCTACAGGGAGGAGGTGGAACACCTGGCTGCGTGGTGTGAGGACAATAACCTGAGGCTCAATACCTCAAAAACCAAAGAACTCATTGTGGACTTCAGGAAGAATGCTGTCATTCATCCACCCATCCACATCAACGGTGTGGCAGTGAAACATGTGACCAGCTTCAAATTCCTGAGGATCCACATTTCACAGGACCTCTCCTGGACAACAACCTGCTCCAACCTGGTCAAGAAGGCTCACCAGCGCCTCTTCTTCTTGAGGACTGTGAGGAAACACCACCTCTCTTCAGACGTGCTGGTGAACTTCTACCGCTGCACCATGGAGAGCATCCTTACCAACTGTATCACAGTCTGGTACGGGAACTGCTCTAGCGCTGACCGGAAGGCCCTGCAGAGGGTGGTGAAAACCGCCCAGCGCATCGCCGGAGCATCACTTCCTACCATGAACACTATCCACAGGAAGCGTTGTCTCAGGAGAGCAACCACCATGATCAAGGACTCCTACCACCCAGCACACAGACTGTTTGCCCTCCTGCCCTCTGCAGACGCTACAGGAGTCTCCGTACACGAACCACCAGGATCAGGAACAGCTTCTTTCCCACAGCTGTCTCCCTGCTGAACTCTGCCCCCCCAGGCCCCCACCCCCTCTTACTCACACACCAACCCCCCACCCTTCCACCCCCACAGAAGTGAACGGGGCTGGTACCTACTGACTCTTTGCACTATTCTGCACATCTGTACATAATATAATTGCACTGGACTTTTTTACTAACTACCTCCTCGCACTGCTGTAAATACTTCCACACTGTGAATGCTGCAATCACCCATGTATATACTGTAACTCAAATCTGTTGTAAATCACATAATCAAATCTCATCTGTTTATAATATATATTATCACTCATTCATGTCTGACCTGCACCTTATAACAACAGTTATTTATTAATCTGCACTGTGTACATACATATTTATATATATGTGTATATATGTGTATATGCTGTACATTGTCTTTATTTCACTGCATAAGCACTTCCGGTTAGATGCTAACTGCCAGGGGCGGATCTAGGGGTGCAGAGGCCCCGCCTGTAATCTGATTGGCCCCTGAAGTGCCCCTGTTCTGTCCATCAACGGGCAAGCTGAGAATTTGATGATCATTGCTGCAGTTCCACCCCCAAACTGGTGGTGGCGCCTGTTGCGTCAATACAAGTGAATAGAAGAAGAAACAGCTCGGTGCACTCTAGGGGGGACAAACCAAACAGATTATGGTAGACGTTATTGGACAGTTTGATTTGGAGGGAGGGTTCACTTCCTTTTAAAATATTTGTGGCGGGCGGAACGTAACGTAAGGATTGCGTTTTCATTCTGCTTTCAAAGAAAGAGGATGATGTTTTATTAAAAGGAGCCCCTTTCACATAGAGGGCGCAAAGCTTTCCCATTCATTGTGTATGTGCTACCGCGGCACAAGAGACTCGCGGTCCACTCTTTAAGAGTGGACCGCTCTGCCGCCGAGCTCCGCAGCGCGCAAGAGGGCGCCTGCCACGGAGTTTGTGCTGCGCCTGCCAGCCCGAATTGAAAATTTTTTTAATTTCACCGCTTAAAGCTGCTTTCACATAGAGCGCGGTTTGCGCCGCGCACACGGCCGGGTGGGCGCAGAATCAACACAGAGTTGGCGCAGAGCAAGGCACGCATGGCGCACATATTTGTTGCCAGTACTCGAGTTGTAAAAAAAAAAATCAGGGGGATGGTGGATTTTATCATATGGGGACAGATAATTTGTGCTGATTACAAATAATATAATATCCATCCATCCATCCATCCATCCATTATCTATACCCGCTTTATCCTTTGCAGGGTCACGGGGGTCTGCTGGAGCCTATCCCAGCTATTTTCAGGCGAGAGGCAGGAGTTACACCCTGGACAGGTCGCCAGTCCATCGCAGGGCCACATATACAGACAAACAACCAGACACACTCACACTCACACCTACGGGCAATTTATAATGATCAATTTACTTAGCATGCATGTTTTTGGACTGTGGGAGGAAACCGGAGTATAATATAATATATTACAAATAATAGCACTGACTGAAACACCTGCAGAAATACTGCAGGAATGACATAGCAGTTAAATGCAGCCTTCTGTAAGCTTTAAATATCCACTGGGCTTACATCAAATACATCAAAACACAACAATAAAACAATTTTCTGAACTTATCAATATGACTCTGTCCTTCACAGGATAAGTAAAATGGATCACTGCAAAAACTCACAATCTTAACAAGAATGTTGTGTCCTATTTCTAGTTAAAATGTCTCATTTTAGTAAAAGAAATCTCATTACACTTAAAACAAGACTCATGACTGGAAAAAACAACAATTTTCACCTGTTTCAGGTAGATTTTCACTTGAAATAAGTAGAAAAATCTGCCAGTGGAACAAGATTTTTTTGCTTGTAATGAGAAGATAAATCTTGTTCCACTGGCAGATTTTCCTACTTATTTCAAGTGAAAATTTACTTGAAACAGGTGAAAATTGTCAAATGAGTTATTTTTCTGGTGTTATTTTCTGGTGATGACTCTAAATGTTGAAATAGCAGTAAAACCACATTCATTGATGAAATGACATAGGGGATGGAACGGAGGGATGGCAGTTTTACAGGGGGGATGATTTGGACCGTTTTTATTTCAGGGGGGATGATTTGGACTGTTTTTATTTCAGGGGGGATGATTTGGACCGTCTGTCTTCAAAGAAAAGCCCTGGCTTTAGTTCTTCTGAGGAGGAGATGAGCAGCAGCAGCAAGGAGGGTCCATGAAATCCTCATGAGAAGACAGGATTTGGGGGAATCCAGGCTCGTTGGAGCTACAGCTCCATGATGACCAGGTTTACTTCAGATTGAACAGGGAGCAGTTTGACAGCCTGTTGGGGAGTGGGTCCTCAGCAGGATGACAACCACCTTCTCTCCTATTGGACGCACCGAGATGCCCTCACAGCGCGGTGAAATTAAAAAAAAATTAAATTCAGGCGCAAGCAGGTGAAACGCCCGTGGCAGGTGGCCTCTCGCGCGCCGCCAAGCTCGCCAGCAGAGCGGTCCACTCTTGTGCCATGGTAGCACATACACGATGAATGGAAAAGCCGGCGGCGGTCGCGGCTTTGCGCCCTCTATGTGAAAGGGGCTTAATACTGTTGGCCCCTGAAGGTTACATTTGGCCCCATAATGGCCCCTGTTTCAGAAAAATCCTAGAACCACCAGTGCTAACTGCATTCCGTTGCCCTGTACTTTAACATGTGCAATGACAATAAAGTTGAATCTAATCTAATCTAAAGACCTGTCCTCCAGACCTGAATTTGGATACTCTAAGAACTATGAGTAAACCTGCACTCTGAGAACGGAGAGCTCTGTTAGGAACATGTGGTACTATCAGGTCTTGGAGAAACCAGGAATTTGGATCTTTAGGTCTTTATTGTAACAATATATCTTACCACGAAATTTCGCGATACAAAAACGTCACGAAACGTGTCGTGGAGGTGACAAACTGTATCGCGATATTGGGTTATTAATATTAATCTATTGTGTTGATTAGTAACGCGCATCCGACCGCGCCTCGACCCGCGGACCAAAATCTTACTCCGCTCAGAAGAAATTAGTCCCGTTTTGCGGTCCCGTTTTGAGGTCTGAACTTTTACTTATGTACGGCTGGTGTAGAGTTAAGCCTTACCTCATTAAATTAAACCTTTTTGGGGTGTTGAGTAGGATAAACACGGGGACAACTTCTGCTGAGTTCCAGTGTACTTTAATGTCCCTCAACAGTGTAGGATTTTAGAACATCAACACAGCACCTAGTGCCGTACTGTGGCATATCACTCCGCCCAATCTAAAACAGACTGATCACTACAGATAAACTGACTAGTGTCATTATCGTTCCTGATTTACATCAGAATATAAAGAATATATTTATAAAATAATGAACCCTGAATTACCAAAATAACCTTCTTAACAAAAATAAATCTCCTCTTACACTTAAGATAAGTATAAGATCAGCATGAATCAATCTGTTTTATGATGTAAAATTGTATGTATTTATTTACTTTTATTTATTTACTTAATTTAAGTTGTTACATTTCTGGAAAAGAAAAAAGTCAAATCATACATGAGAGAAACTATTCAGTTTGTGGCAAAATATTTGTACTTGTATGAAACTGAAGATGCATAATGCAAACCTGACATTTACTTTTAGTTCAGTTTGTGGAAAATGGTTGGCCTGGCTTTCTCTTTAAAACATAAACAGTTAGAAAGCATTACAAACTGTAACAATAGGGCAAACACACAGCATTGTTTTGTATTTTGTGTCTTTTCCAGTCATATGTTCCTCATTCAAGGTTGTTAAAAAAATACTGCTCTAATATCGTATCGTACCGTTATCGTGACCTCCATATCGCGTATCGTACCGTATCGTGAGATTAGTGTATCGTTACACCCCTAGTCTTTATACACCAGGAAGAGAACTTTAAGTTGGATTCTAAGTTTTACGGGGAGCCGATGAAGGGATGCTAACACTGGAGAGACGTGGTCTGAATCATTCTAGTGGGATGATCAGAGGGGGGGACTGTAGGGCAGCATGCAGCTCCTGAAGCTCTGGCCTGCAAGCATGCACAGAAGTGAAAAGGAGGGGCAGACCAGCACAACAAACTACAAGGACAATGGAGAACAATTATAGTTATGAGATTAGACAGGAAAGAGAAAGAGGTGTGAAGGGGACCACTCAGTGGATCATGGGGCGGCAGTGGCTCAGGTGGTAGAGGTCGTCCTTGCCTACAGTGAGGCATTGCTGGTTCTGATTGGCTGCCATGTTTCCGTCAGCCTGCAGCTGTGGCTACACATGTAGTTTACCACCACCAAGTATGAAGGAGGAGTGAATGTAATATATAATAATATACGACCATTGTAAAGTGACTTTGGGTTCCTTGAAAGGTGCTATATAAATGCAAATTATTATTCCTGAACTTGTATGCACAGAATCAGGACTGTTCAAATCAGAATCAGAATCAGAATCAGGTTTATTATTGGCAGTTTAGAAAAACATGTTTTTGACTTCGGATACACCGGCGGCAACACGATGGTATTATGCGCCTATTTTTCAAAGGGTAACCCTGGGATAGGCGGGGGGGGGGAAAAAACACATCTTCACACTGAGTATAATACGCAGTGTCAATGTGCAAAAAACACCTCGGCACACAAAGCAACAAACATCATCACAAGACTTGCATGTGGGTGTATGGGGGGGGGTCCCTGCACAGTGCATCCAAGTGATCGCCGCGGCTTCGTGGCGCTCGAAAGCCGGAGACTGCGTTGGGGGGGGCTGATAAGAGGGGGGGCCGGAAAGGCGTTGAGATGAGGGAGGTGTGGTTATCAGCAAGTGTGTGTGTGAGCGTTAAGTCTGTGAAACTTCGCCCAGAGCTGCTCCTCAGCCATTGTCCTTGATGTTATCAGATGGCTCTGTACAATTCTGAAACAGGTCCACAGATGTTCCTGGGAGAGGGGAGGGCTAGTGGGGGCAGAGTTCCTTGTTTTCATTCCACCAGGGAGATTGTGACTGGAGCAACCGGCCAAGCCGCTCTGTCAAGGTCAGATTATAGAATCAACAATTGTATTGAAAGAAAACAGGCAGACTCCAGTAATTTTCTGTCTGCCTTAAGTCTCTGGTTCCTCAATAGCGACTCCAAACAGACAAATTGTGATCAATTCCCGCCAAGCCGAGCTTCCAACTTCTCCAAGGTCTTATCCATCTTGCCAAGCTCAAATACCGCCGCTAGGCTGCGATTCTGTTCAAGAATCGCATCCAGCTTGCGGTTTTGCTCTCCCAACGTTAAAGTCTGAGTGTTAGTCTCAGAGCTTATCCCCTCAGCAGCTCGGAAAGGGCCAGAACAGCTGTCGACGACTTACGCGTTTGTCGATAGACTAGGAATCCCCCCACTCCAATTACAAGAAATCCTGCTATCATAAATCCAATTATGAAGGCATCTTCAACGTCCTCGACAGACAGGATCGCCAGACACAACGGTCTCCAATGTTTATAGGAGTCCATTGTGTATCCAGCAAAAAAAGTCCCATCGGGGCAAGAGGGCTCCCTTACCCCCTGACTTCTCGTCTCAAAAATTTGGTCAATTGTGCTGAGAGACCAGTTAATCAATTCCATGATTGTAGAATTTCGGAGGAGTGAAAAAGAGAGGCTCTGAAGACGAGACAGGACAAAAGCAGCAGCAGGGCAGATAGAGACGGAGAGGAGCAGAAAAGTGTCCGCCTTCACCGAGAGCCGGAAGAAGAAGATACAATGGAATGGAAATAGTTTTTAAGAAAATAGCTTCCAAAATGGCAGATGAAGGGGAGGGAATCATATGGTCCTTTTCGACTAGTACCTACTCAGCGCGCCCTGGCTCGTGACGGCTCGTCACGCCTCGTCCCGCCTCCACTCGCTTTGTCCTTGTTTGTTTTTCCACAGCCAGGTGAGAAGTGGGCAGATTGGGGTGAAGCTGCTGTGACGTACTCGATTGCGCAACCCCTTTGTTTGTGTCGGCGCTGATGAGAAATCAGCTGGCAGCCGCGAGCGGCTGAGAAAAAACATCTGCACCTCAGAGTTGGATCATGAAACAGACGTTTGCGCTGTATAATAAAATCGCTGCAAGTCGTTCTCGCGCTGACTCCCCGCTTCCTGATTCAAACGTCTGACGGCCCCGCCCCCTGACCAATCAGTGGCCTGTATTGTGATGACGTACATGGCTTTCATAAACCTGTCAAAGGCCTAGATCGTCGGGCCCTGTGGAGCATCCTCCTGCGTTACGGCTGTCCGGACAAATATGTCAGAATACTGAGGTTACTGCATGATGGAATGACAGCCACAGTTCTCAACAGCAGCGGCTCCATGTCTGAGCCATTCACTGTGGAGACAGGGGTCAAACAGGGATGCATTATTGCACCCACCTTGTTTTCAGTCTTCATTTCTGCCATACGACACCTCATTGGCAAAGAGCTGCCACAAGGAATTCCGATCTGGTACAGGACTGATGGCAAGCTCTTTAACCTTAACAGGTTCAAAGCCAAAACTAAGATTCAATACACCACCATCATGGAGCTCCAGTATGCAGACGACAATGCCATCGTAGCACTCTGCAGACCTCCAGGGCATCCTGAACGCCTTTGCTAAGGCATACAGAGCCCTGGGTCTGGCCTTGAACATCAAGAAGACCCAGGTGCTACATCAGCCTCCTCCCAACCAGCCACCTACTCCACCCACCATAAAGTGGATAAAATGTTGACCACTTCCCCTACCTCGGCGGCCTTCTCTCTTCCGAAGAGGAGAGACTCTGAGGTCAATCATCGCCTGAGCTGTGCCAGCGGAGCTTATGCCAGACTCCGGAAAAGAGTCTTTGAAGACCGAGATCTCCGGGTCGAGCCCAAGCTCCTGATCTACAAGACTGTGGTACTCCCCACCTTGCTGTATGGGGCAGAATCATGGACAACCTACAGCAGGAACCTCAGAGCTCTAGAACAGCACCAACAGAGAACCTTGAGAAACATACTCAGGATCAAATGGAGGACATTAGCGTTCTGGAGGAAGCCAAAATGCCCATCATCACCACCTTAATAATGCAGCACCAACTCCGATGGACTGGCCATCTCATCCGCATGTCCGACACCCGTCTCCCCAAACAAATTCTATACTCCCAGCTGGACAGAGGTCCACGAGCTCCAGGTGGGCAGAAGAAACCTTTCAAGGACAACATCAGGAACAATCTGAAGAAATTCCTGATAACATCTCAGGACTGGGAGCACATGGCCTTGAACAGGCACTGCTGGAGGGCAGCGGTGCAAGAAGGTGCTGCACATTATGAGAAGGAACTCCACCGTGTCGCACAAACCAAACGACAACTCCGTAAGGAAAGACAGAAACAGGCTCCAGCACGACCACAACCCACCACCACTTTCCCCTGTCCACATTGCACAAAAATATGTGGGTCACGG